>NC_090725.1:3381003-3388503 GCF_036898095.1 Palaemon carinicauda | reverse complement strand
ATTGAAATATCAGTCGATGCACGGAGACTGGTATCCATGGGTGTGGCCTACCAGTAGTGCAGTCACAGAGGAGGGTGACGTTGGAGTCATCAAAGGCAACGTCTTCCCGACAGAGAAAACTGTAGGGTATCCTGCAGGATTGGTAATCGGGTCCTTTCTTTGGGCTTCTGCCAAGGCCTTCTATTCCAATCCCAGGAGTACAGCAGCCAGCATATTTCTGGAAAGAGCGTTGGCAATGGGATTCAGTTCACCAGGGATGCGTTGAATGGTACATTTGTATTCAGAAATAGCAGAGAGATGTCAGTCAACACTAACGGGTGGACCAGGCATCGGATTGTCAAGAGGTGTGCACAAGGGGCATATGATCTGTGCGAATGATGAAGGACATGCACTCGGGAAGTGGCTGAAATGACGGACAGCCAAATACACAAACACTACCTTGCAGTTGAAGATAAAGATTCTGCCTGGGAAAGTTTTCAACTGAAGAAGGAAAATGGATGGGGTGATTAGTTGATCATTAATTTGAGTACTGCCTCAATGGCGACGTCACTAGCACCAGTATAGAGTAGGAAGGGTGCAGTTGGCACAAGAAAGTTGAGAACATTAGTAGTTGATAGGGCATTTTTGCATTGAAGAAGGCTGCTTCCTGAAGTGCTTTGACAGTCAAGGGCATGGGAGTTTCTGTACTTCCAATACCTTCTCAGGGAGGGGGTGAACACCCTCCGAGGGATGCAATAACCCAAGAGTACCACTACTTTGACAACAAAGGTACACTTGTAATACCTGAAGATGTGAAAGACTGCTATTGTGGGTGCATAGAAAATAATATGCATATGGTATATTTCTGTCCTTTAGTTAAAAATTTGTTGATTTGGCTTTTTAGCTTGCTCAATAAATGTTGTAAATAGAAAACTGGTAATAGGTTACAGATTTCAAAGTTAGATTTTAAAGTAGACTCAAAGAACGATGAAAATGTGGCAATTGTCGTAATAGTAGATTTTGCTCAATAAATGCTGTAAGTCTAAAACAAGTAATATGTTAAGGATTTCAGAGTTAGATTTTAAAGCAGATTCAAAGAAGGATTAAAACACGGCAAAGATCATAATAGCGGCTTTTATTGCAAGGATATAGGTGGGAAGATACTTAGTATTTTCATATACTGACTCACAATTACTTAAAAATATCAAAAGTAGAATAATAAATAATTTTAATAAAAATAAAATAGGATTTAAAACTTCTGCTTAAAAAGTATTCACGAGTCGATTTTTTTTTCATTTCAAAACATATTTAGATGAATAGTAAGAGTTGTAATAGTGAATACAATACACGTTAAGTAAAAAGAATATTCATGTAAATATATAATGATTTATATATAAAATTGTAAATTTTACGAATTGTAAGTGTATAATTCCTAATAAAAAAAAAAAAAAAAAAAAAAAAAAGAGTATGTGAACACCGCTGTAATGTTCCAATGCCACACGGCTACTCCCGCCTCCCAACTTCAAAATGAGAATCCTTACACCACAACGCAATAAGAGTATTGTCAAATGTCCTAACTTACGGTCCGGTACAAGTTGTATCAAGCAAAACAATAAAGAAGTGGAAATATAAATAAAACTATGTCATCTACCGTACATAACATACGCAGACAAGGTTGGTACGCAGGCACTGGATGGAATAAGTAGGTGTTGGGTGACTTCGTCACTGCCCAGGCTCGTCGCAAGGTGGACATCGATGTCCTATATTATAACATTAAACCTCCGCTCCAGTTAAAGTTAAAGTTGAAGTTGCGGGTTTTAGGTCTCCACCCAGACGATCTACATCATTCTGCTCGGGCGACCATAAGCCAGCAGGGACTATCACTAACCCCTTCTAACCTCCCGCCCAGGCACCAAGCGCTGCAAAATGTACACAATAGGCAAAATTAATTGCAAAATGTACACAATTGGCAATTATCCACATTTTGCGTAACATATATATAAGGTAAATATGTATCTATACATATATCAATAAATAGATAAATATAGATTATATGTGTGTATCATGTCGAATCGTTAATTTATTCCAATGCATCCGTTTCAACAAGGTTAACACTTCAATGAACTACTGAGACATCCAATAAACACGAGAAGGCAGCCCCACATCATTGCTAACATAATAAATTCACTCTATAGTTCATCTTTCTCTTGTTTTTAATAAATGTATATATATATATATATATATATATATATATATATATATATATACTGTATATATACACATATATTACTATCATTTCTCAATAAAATGATACTTTAAAATAGAAAATGATTTAATTTAACACGAAATGACTTTACATATATATATATATATATATATATATATATATATATATATACATATGTATGTATGTATGTATGTACGGTAATATATAAATATATATATATATATATATATATATATATATGTATGTATGTATATATATACATATACATATATATATATATATATATATATATATATACTTACATATATGTGTATATGTATGTATGTATGTACTGTAATACATATATATATATATATATATATATATATATATATATATATATTTATATATATACATATGTATATATATTTACATATATATATATATACATATATAGATGTGTATATATATATATATATATATATA
Organism: Palaemon carinicauda; assembly: GCF_036898095.1. NCBI lineage: Eukaryota > Metazoa > Arthropoda > Malacostraca > Decapoda > Palaemonidae > Palaemon > Palaemon carinicauda. The sequence goes on along the minus strand of NC_090725.1, from coordinate 3,385,832 downwards.
TATAGAAGTATATATGTATATATATTTACATATGTATACATATATACATATATAGATGTATATATATATATATATATATATACATATATAGATGTATATATATATATATATATATGTATATACATATATAGATATATATATATATATATATATATATATATATATACATATTCATGTATATATACATATATATATATATATATATATATTTCATGTATATATATATATATATATATATATATATATATATATATATACATATTCATGTATATATACATATATATATATATATATATATTTCATGTATATATATATATATATATATATCGTATTCCACATAAGAAAAATTAAAAGATAATGTGTATATATTATGTAGAAATGCTCTACAGTTTCATCCGTCACTGGACCTCTTCGTAGAGCGTTTATTATAAAAAGAGTAAATACACAAGTTTGTACATACAAGAAATGCTTTAAATCATAAAAAAAGTTAAAATAAAAATAAAAAGATACTCTCACTATCCAACAGGCAAAAGTCACTTAATATGAGGATAAAACGTAAAGTGGAAATTACAAATTAACAGTAGAACAAGTACAGGTAGTAGAAACTTTGACAAGCACTAACAAGCCAAAAACTATTAAATAACATTTTCAAGTTTGTACTGATACTTTATACTATGTAAAATAAAAGAATCCAATTTATATATGCCTGGAGATAAATCAAAATTCTTATTCTTACTATAAAATATATACGCTGCTTCAATAAAAAAAAATGAACAAAACCTGTGAATGTTGCCATTCAACTGGATAATTACATATATTATAATGTACACAAATTGCAATACTTTTGTTATTTGTTCTTATATCATAATCATGATTTAAAATTCGTTTATCTAATGATTTCCCAGATTGTTCAATATAAAAATTTCCACATCTACATGGTATCTGTCAGGTGGGTTAAAAATTTAATGTTCTGCCTGAGGACTATGAAGCGCGAAGTAGGTCATGGTGAATGGAGAAGTATTAAATTAAAAGCTCAAGATAGAGATGACTGGCGTAGGAGAAAAAGATGATTTGATATATATTGATGAGGAATTTATTAATATATCAAATAGGTCTTCAAAATAATATGTATATATATGTACATATTATATATATATATATATATATATATATATATATGTATGTATGTATGTATGTTTGTGTGTACGTATATATTAGTGTGTGTGAAATAAGGAATAGATTCGCGTCAAGGAAATCATAGACTTATAACAAAAGATTAACATCGTAGCTTTAGTGTTCCCCTTTATCATGGATAAGGTGTACGCACGCACTCACATTCACACACACACACATTTATATATATACATATATATATATATATATATATATATATATATATATATATATATATATATTAATAAATTCATATAGACCGTAAGAAGCTCTAACCTAAAAACCTATTACCTAAGAAATATTCAAAATCTATTTAACATTTTTCTACATTGAACAGGGAAAAGGTCTCTGGCACCAGATAATCCTTTTCCTTACAAAGTAGCTTATAGCTACGAGGAGTGCCATATGGCTGCTCAGGTTAACCGGTAACTGTTGCATTCAAGGTGACCTCTTATACCTTCACAAAAACTATAGACCTTCTTTTCTATGGCGTCATACAAAACAATTGCTTAAGACAGATCTTGCCGGCTTACTTATGGCTTCTTATCTACAGAAAATGATTTCAAAGAATACTTTTTACTTTTACGGGTTTATTTCTCGCCCTCCATCAGACACCAAAGGTCTGTTCAGGCGGGCCTTGGTGTGTGAAAAAATAATTTCTTTCCAGTTAATATTTTGCTCTGTATCGTTATCAGTTATTTCGCTAGTATTTGTATTCAGGCTTAATAGTTTTCAGGTCACTATTACAACACTTTCTAAAAAGATAAGTCTTCAGGTTTTTCTTGAAAGCTGCCACATTATTGCTATTCTTGACATCGAGTGGAAGGTCGTTAAAGTGTCTCGGTGCAGCATAACTGAACAAGCAAAAATGGCATCGAATTGTTTTTTAATTAGTAAATTAGAATGAAACATATGCATCCCCAGCACTGTAGGAACTCAAATTAGTCATTCCTACTTTCTTTTCACAACTTTCTTCTATTTCTTATTAGATTTCTTTAACAGAGAGGCAACTGTTTGAAGATCAATGACAACACATTTCATAATATTGTTTCTTCTTTGGAATATTTATAAACAATAGTAACTGAAACATTTAATGTTCTTGTTATTACACTTTCCATTATGATGATACTGACAATCATATTGCAGTAAATATCTTTTTTATTCTGTCTTGTTTCAAATACAGACGTCCTAGATTTCAAACTTTCAACTTGTCATTAGATTATGCAAGTATCCCTAGTATATAGTGTTCATCTAGTATTATAGATTGGACAAAATTTATAAATTTGGGCTATATTACCCTATGCAACTGGGAGAAACCCCCATAGTTGTACAATGAAGTAAAAGTTAAGAAACTGGAGCAAATACTTTTTTGTTGACCAGGCGGACATGAGTCTTTTTATAGTCTTTTTATAGTTTATATATGACATATTTGTTTTTGACGTTGTTAATAGTTTATATATGACATATCTCTTTTGACATTACTTTTTTTAGAATTATTTATTGTTAATTTGTTCTCTTCAGTTATTTATTTCCTTATTTCCTTTCCTAACTGGGCTATTTTTCCCTATTGGAGCCCCTGGGCTTATAGCATCTAGCTTTTCCAATTAGGGTTGTAGCTTGGATAATAATAATAATAATAATAATAATAATAATAATAATAATAATAATAATAATAATAATAATAATAATAATAATAATAAATGGTTTAAGAAGGAAAGAATTAAGACGAGAACGGTGGTAAAATAGAAAGCTAAACCATAGGTGAGATTAGGGGCATCTGAGACGCTGCAAGGACCTTTGTGTAATACAGCCTGTGCGCTAACGTCACTACCACCCTTATGAAGTCTAGTTTTGTGGTTTCTTGGTTGGAATCTTATTAAAAAAAGGAAGGTGGTCCTGAAAAAATGCTTGATAAGAGAGAGAGAGAGAGAGAGAGAGAGAGAGAGAGAGAGAGAGAGAGAGATAGAGAGAGAGAGAGAGAGAGAGAGAGAGAGAGAGAGAGAATAATTATACAAAAACTGAAAATCTTTATGATAAAAAAGTCAATATTTTCCGCAGATTTAATGGCAAAAATCATTCCAAGTAAATTGGCTTAATTGTTTCACTCGAATGATCTTTTATTCGGTGAATTCATCAGCAGTTTTGAAAATAATAAATATCCTTCTCATATGAAGAGAAAAAAAAAGTAGAAAAGGGTATTTTAGTATTGCCTTTCATGAAAGTAACCAGATCTATGACAAAATACTTTCCTTGCATGAAAAATGCGTGACTCTGGAACTCAGCTCTTTAAAAGGAAAGTTATATAGCCAAATGGTTTTTTGTTGACCAGGCGGACATGAGTCTTTTTATAGTTTGTATATGACATATTTGTTTTTGACGTTGTTAATAGTTTATATATGACATATCTGTTTTGACGTTGTTGCCTTTTTTAGAATGATTTATTGTTAATTTGTTCTCTTCATTTATTTATTTCCTTTCCTCACTGGGCTATTTTTCCCTATTCGGGCCCTTGGGCTTATAGCATCTTGCTTTTCCAACTAGGGTTGTAGCTTGGATAATAATAATAATAATAATAATGATAATAATAATAAAAGGGATCAGAGTCTCTGTTATGTCAACAAGCTTCCTGATAACCAATCCAGTCGATTGGATTAATAAAATTTTACAGTATGGTCAAGCCCTCCCAGGATACAACTGGTGGGAGAACTCTGCCCTTTCCCCTTTGTGTTGCACTTAGAACAAGAGCAATCAGAGATTTCAGACACCCACTAATGAATTTTGCCAACATTTAACTAAATTCTATGAACACCGCCTCCCACTTCTCATATGCTGACTGTACAGTATAAGGTGAAAAGTGTAATGTTGATCCAGAATCTTGATCTTGATCCAAAGTCTGACTGTACAGTACAAGGTGAAAAGTGCAATGTTGATCCAGATTCCTGATCTTGATCCAAAGTCTGACTGTACAGTATAAGGTGAAAAGTGCAATGTTGATCCAAAATCCTGATCTTCATGCAAAGTCTGACTGTACAGTATAAGGTGAAAAGTGCAATGTTGATCCAGATTCCTGATCTTGATCCAAAGTACCTACAAAATTTCATGGTTTCATCCGATGCATGATATCTATTCATTGTTAAATTTGGTGAAAATCCAATGTGTCAATCTGTTTTGGAGTAATCTTTAGAATTGTGAAAAATGCTAATCTGGATCTAGAATCCTGGCTAGTACAGTGGTAACGTGTTTGCCTAGCATTCGCATGTCAAGAGATCGATCCCCACCCAGGACCGTGAGTTTAAGCTGTTTACTGGGGAGGCCACTGCTGTGGTAGGGCACCACAGTGGGGGGTTGGGCTTGCCCGGCTGACGTTCTGGTGAGCATCTATTCTGATGGAACTGGAACTGAAATCAGACACCTTTAACCTTTAGATCCGGATCATCTCCAAAAGTTAATGGAGTCGTCCATGGCCTAAAATCTATTTGTGGTTGAAATTTCGTAAAAATCCGTCGGTTTGTTTTAACGTTATCTTTAAAATGGCGAAAAATGCAAATCAGGGTTGCCAGGTTTTCTAAATGAATAAAGGCCAACTTCTAATCAACAGAAGCTCTAAAAGGCCAACCCATTAGAGAAAAAGGCCAAATGAATAGTATTTAAAGGCC
>NC_090725.1:3333503-3373503 GCF_036898095.1 Palaemon carinicauda | reverse complement strand
TAATGCTCACACATAACTTTATTAATATATGTTTAGGGCGAAATAAGACGCACAAAACAATTAGATATTTATTGTCAAACAATAAATAAAAATGCAGCATACATTTCATAATAATGTAAAAATGCAAGTGAAATAGAATTTGCAAACATAGAACATACAGAATAAATCAGAAATACTTGTTTTATCAAAATTTTATGCCATTCAATTGAAAATTTAATAATTTTCTAATGCATTTCTGAGAAGTCTGTCTATTTACACTTGTGTAAAAAACACACAGCACTTAGTGTTAAGTCTAAGTTTCTTCACCTTTATACACTGGAACAGTCCATAATGTCACCTTGATGACATTTCACTTACCATGCTGCACTATAATGTGCCAACACGTACACCCTCTAGAATTATAGTCCCATATAATTCACTGTTCCTTGCAGAACTAAGCAACAGGTTTAAGTACACTACCTGCCGCCACCTCGAATCACTTTAAATCTTGCACTTGCTTCGCGTAGTGTTTGAAAAACACTCTAGATGACTTCCATCCAGGAAACGAGCGAAGGCTCTCGAAATCCATGAGCTGGAAAAAGTTTAACGATGAAGCACTTTTCCTAGGATCATGACCTGCGGGTGTACTGTCAGGATCCGCTCTGCGAATGAAGTAGGTGATCTTCGCCCTTAGTTGTTTCAGGGATAAGTTTGAGCCCGATGTTTCTCCTTTAAAGAGCTGTCCTCCCCTGAAGTCTGAAGTTCTACGAAGATAGACCTTTGGACACTCCACTGGACACAGCGAGACATCTTCCTTCAGAGGGCAGATTCTCCAGGGACCCCACCTCTTAGTGGGTAGCTCATTCTTGGCAAGAAACATTGGGTCGGGAAATTGATTCAGTTCTCCCATTTCAGCAAACTGGATATGGCCCTCTTCCCGAGAAAGGGCCACTATGTCACTAACTCTAGCCCCTGAGGCTAGAGCAAACAAGAATATAACTTTTCGAGTCAAATCTTTCAGAGAGCAATTATCGTTGTTCAAACTTAAAGCAAAATGTAGTACCTTATCCAAAGACCATGAAATGAGCCTTGAAGGTGCTGCAGGCCTAAGCCTAGCACAGGCTATAGGGATTTTGTTAAAAATTTCATTAGACAAGTCTACTTGGAAAGCATAAAGCAAGGGTCTAGTCAAGGCAGATTTACATGTAGTTATCGTGTTGGGTGCTAAACCTTGTTCATGAAGGTGAATAAAGAAAGATAAGCAGAAATCTGTCGAGATTTCCTTTGGATTTCTTGCCTTGACAAAGGCCACCCACTTCTTCCAAGACGACTCGTATTGCCTTCTGGTTGAATTCGACATATTCCTCCTAGAAGTCTATACCCTCTTTCGAGATCCCAAACCTTTTCTTTACTGCTAGAGAGAGAAAATCATGAGATGAAGGTCTTGGGTTTTCTGTAATGAAGCAAAGACAGTCGACTTCTGTACTTCTTGAGACAGAACTGGGTCCGGCAGGGGAATCAGCCTCGGCTGTAATTCCAATACTAGAGGGAACCAGTTGCTCCGGGCCACTTGGGAGCCACTAGGGCTGCTGTTCCTTGAAAAGATCTCAGCTTGTTGAGGACCTTCATCTGCAGGTTGGATGGAGGGAACAGATAAATCCTGGTCCACCTGTTCCAGTCGAGGGACATGGTGTCCACTGCTTCCGCTAGAGGGTCCTCGTATGGGGCCCCGTATCGAGGAAGTTTCTTGTTGTCGCTCGTCACGAAGAGGTCGATTTGCAGTTCCGGGACTTGATGTAAGATGAAGGAGAATGATCTTGCGTTTAGGGACCATTCTGACTCTATCGGAGTTAGCCTGGATAAGGCGTCCGCCGTCACATTGCGGAACCCTTGAAGGTGAATTGCTGAGAAGTGCCATCTCTTCTTTTCCGCTAAATGGAAGATGGCCAATATTACTTGGTTGAGTTGAGGTGATCTCGAGCCTTGACGATTCAGACATCTCATCACCACCTCGTTGTTCAGAATCAGTCTTATGTGGACCGAAGGGCGAGGGGATAATTTCCTCAGTGTGAGGAAGAGTGCCATGGCCTCCAAAATATTGATATGTTAGGTCTTGAATAGAGAGGACCAAGTTCCATGAACTTTCCGTTGATGAGAGTGACCTCCCCATCCTTCCAATGATGCATCCGTGTGGATGATGACTGAGGGTGGAGGCGGTTGCAGAGGTGTCGACCTCTTCAAGTTCTTGGCCTCCGACCATGGCTTGAGAAATCATCATAGTCGGATCAGTATTGGTCTTCTTAGATCTCTTCGAGCGTTTGATGCGTATCTTCTCCAGACTCCTGATGCATCTTTTAGCTGTGCTCTTAGCACTGGGTCTGTCACTGATGCAAACTGAAGGGGGCCCAGTACTCTCTCCTGTTGCCATCTTGAAATCCTGTTGGATTTTAGAAGTCTCTTGACAGATCCCGCTATCTCTCTCCTCTTCTTTAATGGAATGGAGAGACGATGTGACTGTAAGTCCCAATGTATGCCTAGCCATTGAAACTTCTGAGCTGGAGACAGTCGAGACTTCTTGGTGTTGATCTTGAATCCCAGATGTTCCAGGAACTGCATCACTTTCTTGAATGCTTGCATGCATTTCGTCTCGGATGCTGCCCACACCAGTCAATCGTCCAGATAGGATATCACCTGGACACCTTGCAGGCGTAGTTGTTGAACGACTGCTTCTGCAAGCTTCGTGAAAATCCTTGGGGCTATGTTTAGTCCGAAGGGCATGGCTCTGAAAGCGTACTTTCTTTTTTGTAGCCTGAATCCTAGGTAGGAGGAGAGTTGGCGATTGATGGGAATGTGCCAATAGGCATCTGCCATGTCTATGGAGACTGTGTATGCCCTTTTGGGCAGCAGGGCCCTTATGTGTTGAAGGGTCAGCATCTTGAACTTGTCGTTTTCTATAAACTTGTTGAGTGGCTACAAATCCAGAATGACTCTGAGTTTGTCCGAGTCCTTCTTGAGAACACAAAACAACCTTCCTTGGAATTTGATGGACTTTGCCCTCCTTATCACCCGTTTGCTCAAGAGTTCTCAGGTGTATTCTTCCAGAACGGGGCTGAGGTGTTGGAAGAATTGAGGAAATGATGGTGGAGCTGTCTTCCAGCTCCAACCTAGTCCGTTCTTGATTAGGCAGTGGGCCCAGGGATCGAAGGTCCAACGATCCCGGAATAGTCGGAGTCTTCCTCCTACCGGAAGCATCTCATTGCTTCTGGTTTCCGGAGGGCTTGCCTCCTTGACCGCGTCCTCCCCTACCCCCTCTTCCTCTCGAGGGACGTCTAGAAGAACCTCTACTTGACCCTCTACCTTTAGGGCGAAAGGTAGTGGTCTGCTTCTCATAGGCGGGAGTGAAGGCTGGTGACTGAGTCACCACCTGCTGGGGTACCATCTGGTTGGTGGGTTGGGGCTGTGCCCCCATCTGGGGCACCACGGTCATGGGAAATTGCTGTTGTTGTTGTCTAGCAGGGCAAGAGGGCACTCTTGGCCTCTTTGTCTTCCGTTTCGGTAGGGAACCCTCATCCGGGGAAGACTTCCTCTTAGCCGACATGCCCAACTTCTGGAGAAGATTTCTATTCTCCGTGGTGGCCTTGTCGACTATTTCTTTGACCACTTCATTCAGGAAGAGGTCTTTCCCCCAGACATTGGAAGATATCAACTTCCTGGGTTCGTGTTTGACCGCAGTCGAGGCAAACACGAACTCCCTGCAAGCCCTTCCAGCCCCAACAAAGCTATAGAAGTCCTTAATTAGGGTTGCCAAGTGTTTTTTGGCTATGACCATGAACATATCTGGGGACCTATGTTCATTGGCCATTGCCTCCAGGGTCACCTGGAGGGACAGAGAGGCAGCAAGCCTTTCCTTCATGTCCTGCTCCCTACGCAGGAGAAATTCAGACAACTTGGGGAGGTTTTCGCTAAACTGATGTCCAGCGATATCGGCCTCCAACTTCCCGACTGAGAAGGTAAGCTGGATATCCGTCCAGTCTTTGTGATCCGTTGGCAGGGCTAGGGAAAGGGGCCTACACTCCTCCAGTGTAGGGCAAGGTTTCCCAGCTTCCACTGCTTTGATCACTACCTTAAACCCTTTTTCCGCAAAGGGGAAGAAGGCCATTGTCGCTGGAGCAAGAAAGGAAGGATGTTTCTTACTCAGGGCTGGTCCCTTAGAGTTGGTGAAGCTCCTGTCCTTCAGACTGCTGGCTAGCAAAGCCTGACCCTTTGTATGGTCAAGCACTATGACCTCCTTGGGCTCTGTCTCTTCCTTGGATACAGGTTCTGTCCTTAGACAAACGAAGAAGTCAGGATAGGACTCAAAGCTGGGCCAGAACTCAATGTCCTCGATAAGGACAGTTCCCAGCTTTTCTGAGATGAAGATCTTGCCGTTCGTTATTGGCATGTACTCGACATGCCTCCATGGGTTTACCTCGGAGCACGAGGGAAGATCCTTCACATTAAAGCTCCTATGAGACCCACGGGCCGCTGCAACCTGGTGAATCTCCTTCCTTAGCGCAGCTTCCCTTTCTTCACTCTTCTTCTGAAAGGTCTCCATCATGGCTCTGATGGCAGACAGGGTGTCATCCGACTTATCAGGTGGAGGAGCGGAGGACGTAGAGGGCACTGGTTCTGGGGAAGGAACCGACGAAACAGACACTGTTTCGACTTCATCCTCTTCCGTCTCTGGAGTCAACATTGACTCCTCTTCTTGACCTTCAGCCAGAAGGTCCTTTTCGGTGTCCTCTGACACCTCTGACATCCTCTCATTATCTAGATGGATGTCCTTCATCGCATCCGAGACATCCGTGTCCACGGCTATCTGGATGCAAGGGATCTCAGGGTGAAGCTGAGGAATGACAGCATCCGCAGATGCTTTGGGGAATAGATAGGCCCTCATACACTCATTGGGGAGGTAAGGCCCCGTGGCATTTTTCTGGAGGCCACGAACCCATCTGCGCAGCTTGTTCCGAGCTGCATCCCTTGACTCCGTTGTCTTGGGGTTTTCAAAAGCCTCATAAACCAAATCTTTGCACACTCTACATACCTGGGGGTCCCAGTATTTGATAGGTGCCTTGGTGATGGAACAACGGGAGTGTGTCCTACACTCCAGGTGGTCGCAGAAGTCCCTGCTACGCACGTTGCAGAAGACGCTGCCGCACTTCACATGGTCCTCCTGTAAAGAGAGGAAAACAAAATGAGTATAAAGTAGTTCATCTCAGTAGATAAACTAATAAATATTATTAATAATGTTTTCCATTTTATTTTATTGCATATAGCTTAGGATAGATAAGCTATAAATGAATTAGGAAAGACACATACGTGTGTTTCCCGCCCAGCCAATTGCTGTGATCTCCCTCAATAATAACCCTAGGGTTATCCTCCTCAGGAAGCCGGGTGGAAGAGTCTAGCCTATAAGGATAGAAGAGTGTAACTAACACTAACTTCCAAAAGGATTAATAATGAGGGTCATTAATAACTGATCATCTATCAGTATATAAGAAGGGAATTCCTTTCCAAATCTTATAAGGTCTCAACAATAGACTGCGCCTGGACATACAGAGCATGTTGGAAAATTTAACTACTGTATACTTTTATACCATAGTTTTCTGTCTGCAGTATGCTCTATACTACAGATGTACTGGCTACTGCATATACATATACTGTAGTTGCCACCGGCATGTAGCCAGCAAGGCTAGTACCTAAGGCACAGTTCAACTGACACAATATTGAAAAAATAGTAGCCGGCGGCTTACCGGACGCCGGCAGGTCACCAGACGTCGGCACACTAGCCCAGACAGCATTCTATGTGACAGGGTAGTGGCCGGTAGACCGAACTAGGCTGGCTCTTGCCGGCTAAGTCAGTTATGTCAGTGAATCATTGGCTGTCAGCCCACAAATCTAGCCAGCATCTTGCCGGCTAGGTTAGTGGCCGGCAGCCACCAGATAGGTTAGTACCTGGCGGCACTAGCCACGAGAGAGAGAGAAAGCAAAGAGTGAAGGGTGATGTAAGAGCACTGTCTCACTTGCTTCCTCTGGAATGAGGGTTCTAATGGAAGGGAAGAATATAAGATAATCAAGCCTCCACCCATCCACCTTTGTTGCCGGTCCCTGCCGGTCATAGGATGTGAATGGCAGCCCAAGGGAGGACTGAAGAACACTCCAAAGTAAATGGATCTTCTGCTGCCAGCTGGTCCTGCCGACACAGCTATCACGGAGCTCTATGTCCGATAGGAAGGGAAGCTAAACGACTAGGCCATACATGCAGAAGCCCAAGCCGGCCCTACAACCTGCCGGCAAGCGGCGAGATTGCAGGACGACGACCAAAGGGATGTGATGGCTAGGACATCACTAAAGGAAAGAGTGGGGAGGGAAACGGGTCCTGTATAAGGTGTGAGAGGAGCAGGCAGTATGCCGGTCCTACCACACCTAGAGGAAGCTCTGTTTCAGTATCGGCGCCATCCTAGGTGGACGGAGAATTTATTCCCCAGCCTAGGGTCTGCCAATACAGTAAGGGGGCCGGCAATCACCTAGCCGCCGCCCTTAATAATAGAGAAACAGAGTTCCAGTGCCGGCGCCATCCTAGGCAGCAGAATAATAATCTCTTATGAGGTAGTAGGTTGGCCAAGGCACCAGCCGCCCGTTGAAATACTACCGCCAGAGAGTTATGGGGTCCTTTGACTGGCCAGACAGTACTACGTTGGATCCTTCTCTTTGGTTACGGTTCTTTCTCTTTGCCTACACATACGCCGAATAGTCTGGCCTATTCTTAACAGATTCTCCTCTGTCCTCACACACCTGACAACACTGAGGTTACTAAACAATTCTTCTTCGCTCAAGGGGTTAACTACTGCACTGTATTTGTTCTGTGGCTACTTTCCTCTTAGTAAGGGTAGAAGAGACTCTTTAGCTATGGTAAGCAGCTCTTCTAGGAGAAGGACACTCCAAAATCAAACCATTGTTCTCTAGTCTTGGGTAGTGCCATAGCCTCTGTACCATGGTCTTCCACTGTCTTAGGTTAGAGTTCTCTTGCTTGAGGGTACAATCAGGCACACTATTCTATTTAATTTCTCTTCCTCTTGTTTTGTCAAAGTTTTCATAGTTTATATAGGAAATATTTATTTTAATGTTACTCTTCTTAAAATATTTTATTTTTCCTTCTTTCCTTTCCTTACTGGGCTATTTTCCCTGTTGGGGCCCCTGGGCTTATAGCATTTTGCTTTTGCAGCTAGGGTTGTAGCTTAGCAAATAATAATAATAGCAAATAATAATAATAATAATAATAATATTCTTCAGCCTAGGGTCTGCAAGCACAGGACTAGATGACTAAATCAGAAGGGGGAATCACATGACCCCTTCAAGTGCAGTCTAGGGAGGCAAAGCCTCCTATGCCAACTACCAAGACCCGACATGGGAATGTATCCACCCTGTCGACCAGTTGCCGGCACACGACAAGTACTCTGAGGTTCTGACCTAAACCCAAAGCTTACCATCTGTAGCTAGGGGAAGGGGCAGAAAAAACCCTAGCCTAGTCTTGCCTGAATGACAACTCAAGGCAAAACCAACTAGGATTGTAGCCTTAGGCTACACTCAGAGGGAAGGAGGGATTACCCTATATATGAGGGTAACCGGGGAGATTGAATGAAATTATACTAAAGCCCCTAGGCTACTAGCCTAGTGACAGTGAGATCGACTACCTAACTTATCGAAGCTTTCTCGTATACTATCTTAGAAGAGGAAATTTTATATGCAACCAATATATCTCACATGTATAAATAGCCTATTATCTTCATTTAAATTTATTAGCACCAGGAACACTTATTATATCATGCAAGAAAGTAAACTATAACGCCTAGGCTAGGAAGCCTAGCGTAAACAAGATTGGCTACCTAATTCGCCGAAACTAATGTGAATACTATCTGCATAATATAATTAGTTCCTAGCAATGAAGTCTAAATAGCTAATCATTTTTATTTAAGCTATTATACCAGGAAAGTCGTTCTGGCTAACTAAATAACTCATGCGTTACGAACGACAGCGCCGAAGACGCCTCCGATCCAGGCAATAGCTCTGCCAAAAAATTAGTTTAATTCCATTCAATTTTTACTTTACGGCCAGAGCTAAATTTATACAGTATAAGATTCAAATACTCAACTTTACAGAGGCAGAAGAGGCTGGAGATTGCATAATAAATCCAAATAACGAGAGAGCACTGGGAAAAATACCGAGCGAGATCGCTAGAGAAAAAGGAATAAAGATGGCGGCGATTATGGCGCCATCTGAGTACTCAAACAGTAACGGAGGAAGGGAACCTTATAATGGCTCCTCTTTTATTTTGCCACTTTCCACCTCGAAGCGTAAACGCTATGCGGGGTGTAGATTGCTATGTGGCGTGTCAAGAATATGTCCCCTGATATTATACGATATCCTAAAAGGAAACTTTAAGGATATTCGCGCCAGGAGTTAGAATTCTGGAGACCTTAAGTTAAATTCTCTGGGAATATCACTGTAGTCAAATATACCCTAGGAAGCTACTTAAAGGAACCTTCCATCAGGACGACATGGCCTGAGCCCAAAAATATCTTTGTTGATACTAAAACTTAAAGTTAATTATTCTTCCACTGTAATTACTTCCTCTTCATCCTGTCCGCGTCATTTTCCACTTCTCTGAATTCTTAAACAACACAACAAGAAAGGAATCATGCTATGATATTGAAACAAATTTTTTTATCACGAAGCTTTTGAAAAACAAGCCTTGCAGGATATGCTTGGCAAGAAAAAGAAAGATATCACACTCGAACTGGAACTATACAAAAGAGGTAAAATATATTCGTTGCTAATATAGAATATTGATAACCGATCAGTGATGTTAACTATGGCATGATCGTAGATTACAATGTGAAAGAAGTGGAAAATCCTTATAAGAAATCTTAAAGGTTCTAAACGAGTGGTAAGGCCAAGACACATAAGGATAGAAACTATGAAGGAGTTTTGGATCTGCCTGAGAAAGCAAGAGAGAGAGATATACCTATGGAATCTGGTAGAGACATTTTGCGTCACACAAACACACAATAATGTGTGTGTATATATATATATATATATATATATATATATATATATATATATATATATATATATATATATATATATATTTATATATATATATATATATATATATATATATATATATATCCATTATATATATATATATATATATATATATATATATATATATCCATTATATATATATATATATATATATATATATATATATATATATATATATGTATATATATATATCGTCGTCGTCGGCGCCCACTCGTGTCCGAGTATTGGGTTCTGTCGTTAGCCATCTTTATATGTATATATATATACATATATATATATATATATATATATATATATATATGTATATATATACATATATTATATATATATATATATATATATATATATATATATATTATATATATATACATATATATATATATACAGTATATATATGTTTTATGGCTTCTCCCTTGACAAACTGTTAGTTTTTATTATGACTATAAATGTCCAAACTTCAATTCTATCCGAGTTCACATTGGGGCTTGAGAAAACAAGAGACTCATGGTGAATTTTCAGGTAACCGGAAACAGATGAATAGTGTATTAAGGGCAATTAATAAACTTGATAAGTTCAAGCTTAAACAATGTTCAAGAGGACTCAAAATCATTGCAAAACTAAAATTTTCAACCGAGATTCTAACAGTATTTTGGCTTGAGGGTATCCTATGGGGAAATTAATAATAATAATAATAATAATAATAATAATAATAATAATAATAATAATAATAATAATCTTTATTTCAGCAAAAACCATATACAGAGTTACAATAAGGGTACAGTGATCTTACAATTTTGACATCGGTAAAAAAAAAAAGGTTAGGTTAGGTTTAAATTGGACACTTTGGGCATCATACCTTAAGGATGTCTGGTTTGGTGCCAAAATTTTAATGCAATATATTTTTGTACAAAAAAATCATTGGTAACTTAAATTTTAATGCAAAATCTACACGATTTCCCACAGCCCATCTCCGTCTCATCCAGCCATTTCTTACGCATCTCCTGTTTCACTCAGAGGTATTGGACCACAGGCATTTAAGGAACGAGTGAATCTTGGCACCTCCGAACTATTTTCTCATTACGCAAAATCCCACATCTACCTCAAACTGTCTCTTATTTATCACTCGAGCATCTCTTGTGTCACAATGAGGTATCTGAGCACTTGTTTTTAAGTGAAGTGTTTAATCTGATACCTGATGTGTGAATATTGGCATTTGAGATCAGGTGGCGAACCACCAAAAGCAAAGCAATAAATATTCACCTATTCGTAACTGGAAGTTCGAGAGGTAAACTTCCAGGAGTTTGGAAATTCAATCTCAAGAGATGAATCCTAAAAGAAGCGTTGAAAAAAAAATATAAAAAAATGTGTAGGAAGCTAAAAAAAGATTGTTTTCTTACCATAACTTTTTTCATACATTAATTCAAAATACGAGCTTGCAACGTACATACCGTCTGGTCTTCTCTTTATAAAAAAGTAGAGTAGTGTGTCAAGCAATTTATCCTTTTACACATGGTAAAAAATGTGCCAGCCATAATATAGGTAATTATAGTTGAGCTAATTTGTGATAACCTTGACAGCATGTAATGACCTTTATTTGACCATTGTAAATTATGACACTAATTTTTCCTGATTCAGCATATTTAACCCTTTTACCCCCAAAGGACGTACTGGTACGTTTCACAAAACTCATCCCTTTACCCCCATGGACGTACCGGTACGTCCTTGCAAAAAAATGCTATAAAATTTTTTTCCTTTTTATTGATTTTTTTTTAGAAAATTCAGGCATTTACCAAGAGAATGAGACCAACCTGACCTCTCTACGACAAAAATTAAGGCTGTAAGAGCAATTTAAAAATTATATACTGCAAAATGTGCTGGGGAAAAAATAACCCCTTGGGGGTTAAGGATTGGAAATTTCCAAAGAGCCTAGGGGTAAAAGGGTTAAGTAGACTAAAAACCGTTAACAAATAATGGCATCTCGAAAGGTCCCACAACCCCATTGGGCTCCTAGAGTACTGCTTCTCTGTTCTGGCAGGCCATAGATATCCCATATCACGTGAGCAATAATAGCTTCATATACTGAATGGAGAGTATTGTATTTTCAACATAATCAATTACCGTAATAGATGGAATTACAAAAATAGATTTCGAAATAGATTGTTCTTCCCTCCTGGAGAAGTCTTCATGTAATGGTAGTCATGCTGGAACTGAGGAGGCGTAGGGGAGGGTGGGAAAAAAATTATTGTTGTAGAACAATATCCGGGAACTTGTGCGTAATTATGTGGAAGTTCTTAATTGGTTAAAAAAGGCAGCTAATGATTACATCATACAAAAAACAGAACAACTGGCAAAACTGAATGCAAATAGCGCATGCCCAGTAACTCATAATCTGTCTCCTAAAAGTAAACAATGACCTTAGACTTCGAAAATTAGACTTCACATTTTGAACGATCGATGCACAAGTTATTATTCCCAACTTCCATTAACCATACAGGGAAAAATGCCAAACTAGCCAGCACTTGTTCAATTCCAGTTTTTCTAGAAATTAAAGTATCATATATTAACCTAAGTGAATTGTATGGAATAACATCATGATTTAGTGTTACTTCACCTGGTGCGAATAGTTTGAGAAGCAAGCATAGGGTTGAGATTTAGTCCTTGGGTAATCTAAGGATACGGCAGTCTTAACGGAGCTAGGTAAGGATACGGTACTCTAAGGGTTAGTCGCAGGGGATTATCCTCTGTTTAAGGTTGTAGATCAGGATACAGCCCTCCAAAGGGGGATTGCACCAGAAGGTAAGAATACAATGTCTAGGCTAAGTTAGGTGGGGATGGTTAGGTTAGCTGGTGTTTTTGTGTTTGTTTCCCTTTTAAGATATGATTTTTCAGTCATAACTTTTAAAATTATGGTGCGTTGACACCACTTACATGAACCATATATTTTTTTTCGGTATATATATATGATAATTCGGTAAAATTACAGTTTCAACCATTATGGGGAAACTGGAATAAAAATATATTTGTTGCATCAGAAATAGTGTAATTCCAACGGATTTAACGTTTATTTTGACCACAAACCATCCGATTTAGAGATTTACTAGGTAATTGGAGTTAAAACAACAAGTTTTTCCAGAAAAATCAGTGTTCGTAACCGTGTTTTTATTGTTTTTGTTTCATATGTTGTAATGCAGAAAGACCCTACTTCATCCCAACAATTATGGGGGACACCAGGTGGGAACCAGGGTTTTGGGTGGGGGGGAGGGCGTCAAATGATATTTGCAATAAATGAATACTTATCCTTTCACCACCGCTCCTCCTATACCCCTACCTAGCCCTACCGGGGGGGGGGGGGCCCTCTGCCCCCCTGCAACCCCCCCTTAAGGCCACAGTGATTTTCAGGGCACTACCAAACCTGATAAACCCACCTAACCTAGCCTAGGGGCCCTGTACCCCTGCCTAGGCCTACCGGGGGGGGTCTCCGCTCCCCCTGCGACCCCCCCTTAAGGCCACAGTGATTTTCGGGGCACTACCGACCCTAATACAACCACCTAACCTAGGGCCGTGTACCCCTACCTAGGCCTAGCCCCTGCGACCCCCCCCCCCCCTTACGGCCACTACCTAACACATCCATCAAACCAAATCCAAAGTGATGGTACTGCTGTATACATCATTATACTATCACCATTATAATATACTCTATAAATTAATGAAGCTTACATTAAACTGTTGGTTCATAAAGATGTGCTGCTGCTTTGAGGAAAACGTGAAGCCGTTGCGAAGGTTCCTTGACATGCAGGACAATTTTTATTTTGTAAAATTAAATTGTGTCTCTGGCACAAATCCACTAGTTTTTCAATATTCCCCGAATAAGTTACAACAAATTCATTGTAAGTTAGGAAATAATCAGGACAAGAAGATGGAATTTCAACTTCTTGTGCAACATGAGATGACGTGCTTGCTATGGCCTCCATGTCTAAGAACGAAATGAAATGCCTGGGTAAGATAATGTATTGTCGCGCTGTGATTGGCCAAACCTGTATGACGTCATAGTGGATAGGCGCTGTGATTGGCCAAACGTGTAAGACTTCATAGTGGACTAGTTTGTCTGCGGATTATAGTGGTTACAGGGCTCATTTGAGCATAAACAAGACACAGTCAACAATAACAACAGACTTAGAAAAAATCTGGGAGGAAGACATGAGTAGCGTGAGTTTGATCGTCAATATATAAAGAACTTGGCATTTGCGACAGATAATATTATACAGAAATACTACAAAAGACTTGCTTTACTCGGGAAAAATATTAATATAATAGATTTCCCATAATGGTTGAAACTGTAATAATACCGATAATTCAATTTCTAGTCGTATACATAAATCATACATTTTTCCTACTCACTATCTTAGATTTTATGAATTTCTGACCATGATTTATGGTGGCAAACCACCCGTTTCGGAGTTTTTGGACCCCCTTATATAAAGACAATTATGGGGAACCCCAATGGGAAACCAGTGTTTTCCGGGTTGGGAAATGCAAAACACTGAGTGATTTGCAGCAATAATAATGGTCAGAAATACAAAATAAACATGAGATAACTAGCCTCCTGGCTAGTACAGTGGTAACGTGTTTGCCTCGCATTCGCGTGGCAAGAGATCGATCCCCGCCCAGGACCGTGAGTTTAAGCTGTTTACTGGGGAGGCTACTGCTGTGGTAGGGCACCTCAGTGGGGGGTTGGGCTTGCCCGGCTGACGTTCTGGTGAGCATCTATTCTGATGGAACCGGAACTGAAACCAGCTACCTTTACCTTTTACCTTTTAGTTGGAAAAATATATGGTTCATGTAAGTAGCTGAAAATTAAAGTATTATAATTACCTAAGATTTACTTCACGTCCTTCCAACGGTTTTTGCTCGCCGTGGCTCACTATGCTCGCAAAATTAACATTACATCACTGCACCCATTTCCTGGCTGGTGGTACATGCTAAGCTGCACTCGGAAGCCCTGTGGGTCATTATTTTTTAGATATATTTCTAAACTTCTAATGATGTTTGCTCCGTCGTGGCTCACTGCACTCGCAAAATTAACGTTACATCACTGCTCCTGTGTTCTGGTAAACAGTACATGTTGAGCTGCGTTCGCAAGCCCCGTGGGTCATTATTTCCGGGATATTTTTTACTTTCACATGAGCAAAAATAGCTATACACTTAACAGAGAGCATTTTCATCATAATCAATTGTCTGCACAGATGAAATTACACAAAGTTTCGAAATAGATTGACCTTCCCTTTTGGAAACGTCTTTACGTGATGGTAGTGAAGCTGAAACTGAAGGGGGGTAAAAAAGAAAAATGGCTGTTGTAGAACAACATCCGGCAACTTGTACATAAATATTTGGAAGCTCATAATTGGTTAGAAAAAGCCAGCTAATGATTACATCATACAAAAAGCAGAACAGCTGGCAAAAGCGAATGCAAGCAGCCCATGTACAATAACTCACCATCAGTCTCCCAAATGTAAACAATGGAGTTGGAGTGAGAAATAGACTTCACATTTGGTATTTTTTTACTTATGGACATTAATTGCTTTCAACATAAAATATAGGTTTTTCTGTTGTATTATGATATAATTTGAATGATTTTGAGGATTATTTCCATCGCAAATGAATACTTATCCTTCCACCACCCCTCCCCTATAGATAACAATCTGGGGGAACCTCCTTGGGAAGCGGGGTTTTGGGTGGGGGAGACAAAGTAGATAAAAACAGGGCAAAACGGAGGAAAAAAAACCTAAATATAACACTCAAACATATAAAAATGGACCGGTATACAGGTATATACAAATTTCAAAATACATAAAAACAATGGAAATGGGAAAACCCGAGCCAAGAATTTTACATGAGAAAATGGCATACAAATGCACTATATGACCAGTTATTGCACGCCACATTGTAGTAGTGCACTAACCTAACCTAACCTAATGTTTTTCTTGATTTGTATAAGAACTAGGTTACATTATTGATGTCCGTAACTAAAATAATACCCAAAATGTAAGCATAAACCTACTACTACAATACCCCTACCTAGCCCTACCGGGCCCCCCTGCGACCCCCCCTTAAGGCCACAGTGATTTTCAGGGCACTATCGAACCTAATAAACCCACCTAACCTAGCCTAGGGGCCCTGTACCCCTACCTAGGCCTACCGGGGGGGGCTCCGCCCCCCTGCGACCCCCCTTAAGGCCACAGTGATTTTCGGGGCACTACCGAACCTAATACAACCACCTAACCTAGGGCCCTGTACCCCTACCTAGGCCTAGCCCCTGCGACCCCCCCCCCCCCCCCCCCGCCCCTTACGGCCACTACCTAACACATCCATCAAACCAAATCCAAAGTGATGGTACTGCTGTATACATCGTTATACTATCACCATTATAATATACTCTATAAATTAATGAAGCTTACATTAAACTGTTGGTTCATAAAGATGTGCTGCTGCTTTGAGGAAAACGTAAAGCCGTTGCGAAGGTTCCTTGACATGCAGGACAATTTTTATTTTGTAAAATTAAATTGTGTCTCTGGCACAAATCCACTACTTTTTCAATACTCCCCGAAAAAGTTACAACAAATTCATTGTAAGTTAGGAAACAGTCAGGACAAGAAGATGGAATTTCAACTTCTTGTGCAATATGAGATGACGTGCTTGCTATGGCCTCCATGTCTAAGAACGAAATGAAATGCCTGGGTAAGATCATGTATTGTCGCGCTGTGATTGACCAAACCTGTAAGACGTCATAGTGGATAGGCGCTGTGATTGGCCAAACATGTAAGACGTCATAGTGGACTAGTTTGTCTGCGGATTATAGTGGTTACAGGGCTCATTTGAGCAAAAACAAGACACAGTCAACAATAGCAACAAACTTGGGAAAAATCTGGGAGGAAGACATGAGTAGCGTGAGTTTGATCGTCGATATTTTGACTTATTGAATTTCACTAAATTATCTCACTCGTATAAAACTATTTACATACATTCCTACACATTCTAGTAAAAATTCATTGAATATCACTGATATGTTCATGCGGCCCTCTCCTAGACATTAACCAAAAATATATATAAAGGTAAATTTTTAGTTTCAGCCAAATTTGGAAAAATGCAATAAAAATATATTTGTTGCATCAGAAATAGTGTGGTTTCAATGAATTTAACGTTTATTTTGACTGCAAACCAACCGATTTAGAGATTTACTATGTATACCCTAGTTCATCCCACCAATTATGGGGGACACCCTTTGGGAACTGGGGTTTTGGGTGGGGGAAGGGGGGGGAGGGTGTTGGGGCATTGAATGATATTTGCAATAAATGAATAATTAATGTTCCAGCACCCCTCCCCCATACCCCTAACTAGGCCTACCGGGGGGAGGGGGGTAGGGCCCCCCAGCGACCCCCCTTAAAGCCACAGTAATTCTCAGGGCACCACAGAACCTAACAAACCCACCTAACCTAACCTAGGGGCCCTGTACCCCTACCGGGGGGGGCTTCGCCCCCCCTTCGACCCCCCCCTTATGGTCAAAGTAATTTTCAAGGCACCACAGAACCTAACAAACCCACCTAACCTAACCTAGGGGCCCTGTACCCCTACCGGGGGGGGCTTCGCCCCCCCTGCGACCCCCCCTTAAGGCCACAGTAATTTTCAGGGCACCACAGAACCTAACAAACCCACCTAACCTAACCTAGGGGCCCTGTACCCCTACCGGGGGGGGGGGCTTCGCCCCCCCTGCGACCCCCCCTTTAACCAGGGGTAAATTTGAATATATATATTTTGTTAAATCACTTCTTACCTTAAACGGAAGATGACGATGAAGATGTGGAAGGTTGTGGTTGACCCTCTTCTGAATCATCAAGTACTGGAATACGTTCAGATTTGGTACAATACCACACATGTCTATCCTCACGAAAATGTAAAGGCGAATCACATTTACCACACTGGACACTTAAAGGTAATACGGAATGCTCCCTTAGAAAACGATTCACTACTTCAGGAGTTCCATTATAATTCCCATGAAATCGGCCGATCACATCAAAATAGGAATAACGACATATTTCACACAACCGTACCGGAGGATCCATGACAGTTAAGTGACGTGTGATGAAAATATAGAAACCGGAACTTTTGAAAACCGAAAACAAACGACAATCACGGGTTTCTCCCATAATGAAATAGGGAAAAAAACAAAATACTATCGTTTACAATGTTATATTGCACGAAAAACAGATCCTTGAAACAAGACTGAGAGACCAATGAATCGTCCAATAATAACCCTTGAAAAGAACCCAGTAGTATTTAGATTGGAGGAGCGACATTAGTGGGAGGAGCAAATGCGCATTCAAGTAAATATTGTCACATTACGCAATGGGGCGGAGCCAAGTAAGATGAAAACAGACATACAAACGAACAAGAGCTAGGTCCCGTGGCAGCGTAAAGGTATACAGAACACTTAGAAATAAAATGCAGACCTACATTAACTGAAATAATTATCTCTGTAAGTAGACATCAGCGTCAATAATGTATTGAGAGAAAGTTTTTTGTTATCACGTGCTTTACTAGGAAAATATATTAATATAATACATTTCCCAATTTGGTTGAATCTAAAACTTTACCTATATAAATATATAAAGAACTAGGCATTTGCGACAGATAATATTATACAGATATACTACAAAAGACTTCCTTAACATAGAGAACTAAGTTAAAATACGCTACCTTATTAATGTCCATAAATAAAATAATACCTCACATTTTAATCGACCGATATGCAAGTTATTATGCCCCAGCCTCAGTTGGACAAATAGATGAAAATGCCAAAGCAGCTTGCACTCGTCCATTCCTTATAGCGAATTCCAGTTTCGCCAGTAATCAAAGTATCATATACTAACTATTTTTTCTAACTGGGTTATCTTGTGATTATTATGCATGTCTGTCCATTATCATTGTTGTAAACCACTCATTTTGGGCATTTCCCTCAACCACAAAAACCTGGTTTCTCACCTGGCCCCGATAGTGTTTAAATAAAGGGGTCCAAAAACTCTTAAACGGGTTGTTTTCCCTAATAATCATGGTCAGAAATGCATAAAACGCAAGATAGTGAGTAGGAAAAATACATCGTTCGTGTATTTGGCTAGAAATTAAAATATTACATATTTGCCTATTGCAATGTATCTAGCTCAGCTTGGTTAAATTTACCTAGTTCGTGAAAATTATCTTTACACACAAACACCCAACCCCTCAATCAGATGGTCCTTAAGCCATCCCTTGTACAGCTTCCTATACTTATTATCAAGTGTTGATGATAATTAGTAACTAATAACATAATTACTAAAATGATTGTGCTTACCGAATCTGCATCTGTTGCCCGTTCAGCAAACAATAAGTTTTAGAAACTTGTCCGTGTCTTCTGAGTTCTGTAATAACAGATGTGTTGATCACCTATTTTATGCTGCTTCACATCACTTAAACCACCATTGCTAATTGTAAACACTTCTTCGATATATTCTGCAATTTGCTTTCAAATTTTTATCAGTACTCCTGAGCCATGGATACTCAGTCTTGGTCTTGTTCTTGTTGTTGGGCGGAGGGATTCGCCTTTCCATCGGCACCTCCTTGGTTTTCTTTATTCTAATTCTTTTATTTTCTTCTCTCTTTTTTCCACATTTGATAGATATATTCTTTTCTTTTCTCTATTCCTTCTTTCTTGAACAGCACGTTTCCTATCATCTTCTTCTTCCTGGAGGATCAGACTCGAAAGAGCCACAGGAACTTGCAGAATAGCCAACCGGTGATAAACATGACGCCTTTCTCTGGCTGGGATTGTGCTGGAGGTGGGTGGACTCGGGGCAGGGACCGGTGACAATTTGACAACTGTCTATTCCTTCTTTCTTTTCCACTCATTAACAGGAGCCTGGAGGATCAGACTCAAAGGAGCCACAGGAACTTGCAGATTCGCAGAATGGCCAACCGAAGTGCTAAAACATGACGCCTTTCTCTGGCTAGGATTGTGCTGGAGGTGGGTGGAATAATGAGGGCAGGGACTGGTGACAATTTGACAACTGTCAGCTTTTGACAATGGCACAATTTTGCTGTGTTGCAAAATGGACTAAAAATATACGCGTATGTTATTTCAAAATAAGGATGTTCACACAGCCAAATATAGAACAAATGACGTTCTGTATTGGTTCATACAGGAGCAAATATCAAGAATTGTAAGAGAAAGAAATAACTACGCACACTGCTATGTCAAGACCATTACTATGAGGCGATTGCTTGACATTGGTTTCGTAAAACAGGTCAATTTGTATTTTTTTTTTTCAGCTTCAGTTTTATTAATGTTTTATGGAATTTAAATAAGAGCTTTGATGATTTTCAAAAGAAATAATTACCAAAAGAAACAATTAAATTATTATATCGCGTTTGAGAATATGAAACAATAGGAAAATAAACTATGTACAGTGCGTTTAGCATCACAGAAAAGAGATTTTCGAACAACAAAACCCAGATCTATGAACGACTGCTTTCGAATCGGACACTTGAATTGTATCTTGAAACTGTATTCTTCGTTTCATGTTTTCAGGTATCGTTGCTATTCTGAATTAAAACATAACTATTCTACTATCACAAAAGTTATGTATGTTGGCATGCCCTGTGAACTTCAGGTAATATTTACAAACTTCCTAAATTCCTAAAACAGGCCCACTCCTACCTTTGCACACTCAGTATGACGACACGCAGTAGACCACTGTCTAGTGTTTACATAAAAGTAGTCCTACATTTTTAAAAAGTACAGTGTCGAAAATGTACTACAGTCCATTTCTTTTAGCGAGTCATATTTGCACCGACTCGCAGCGGTGCCCTTTTACTCGGAAAAGTTTCCTGATCGCTGATTGGTTGGACAAGATAATTCTAACCAACCAGCGACCAGGAAACGTTTTCGAGCTAAAAGGGCACCGTTGCGAGTGAGTGCAAATATGACTCGCTAAAAGAAATGGACTATACAATCTCCACTTTTTCACTGCATGGAACATGAGGGACTAACGCTGCATGTAGCCTAATATATATTCTAAAGAGTACACATATATTGAAGTACTGCTGTTGAGCTTAACACAAATAACACAAAATTGTACGGCACAATATTCCTTAGAACTAACGATTTTGTGTTTATTCTTATGCAGCAGATATTCCTATTATGATATAAAAGTACTATAATGATATAAAGGTGTTATAAAAAGGACTATGAAGGTTCCTTCTTGTGACTTCTCCTTCAGGGCGCTGTACAATAAAGGTTCAATGTGCAATCACTACTATATGAGATTTTCATAACAATTAATGAATATATTAAAAGATAATTCTATTCCCAACATACCTGAAAGAAAACCTCAAATCACTTCAGATACTGTTGTGTAATTTTATTTCCTAAAATTAATATGTTATGTATGAGCCTAAGATCTATTTTCTCCAGTGTATTACAACTTGCTGTTTAGGCCCATGATCCTATTATTCCTTCAATACATCATCCTCACTAACCTTACCAACTTCTCACACGAGTGGATCCAGTGGGGGGAGGCCTTGGGGATCACGACCCCATTTTTTAAGAAAAATAAAAAGTTTGGCTTTTAAACTTAGGGTTTTCAAGAAAAAAAATGTTTGACTGTTACACTTGCGATTTTTCAAGAGAGAAGTTTGACGGTTGAACTCGGCATATATTAGCGAAAATTGTATTTTTTGTCTGCTATCTTTATTTCCAGGTTTCGTCCTTTATAAAGTTAATTTGTCTTTTTATCATTTTTCCTACGATGATCCTCTTGTTCAAAATTTAAAAACTGTTTATGATTCAACATTTGAAAAAAAAAATCTATGATAGTCACGAGCAGTAGCGTCAAAACATTTATAATTATGTAGAGTAGGGTCAATATGAACTCTTAACCCCTTCAATGGACAAATAAAGGTTTATTTTCTTATTGTATTGACTCATACATAACAGTGAAAAAAAAATCCCCTTATGTCTTTATTCTCGACCCATAGTTTATCTGAAATCACATTAAATATATTAAATATGTTAACCCTTTTACCCCCACCATAAGGTTAAATTTCGAGCACATTTTGCTATATATATTTCTTTTAAATTGCTCTAACAGGCTTAATTTTTGTCCTAGAGAGGTCAGGTTGGTCTCATTCTTTTGGAAAATGCCTGAAGTTTCTCATTAAATTATTAAAAATATGTAAAAACATGTAATCAACAGTGTTTTGCAAGAACGTACCGGTACGTCCTTTGGGGGTGAAAGTGGGAAGGTTATATTTCATGCAAAGGTAAGAACTTTCTCTAGATGAGAGACAGAGAGACAGTAAAGATTGAGAAACCGCAGTATGGATTCGTGAGGGGGAGAAGGATTGTGGATGCCATCTTTATAGAGCTTGACAAGGATTATGATCATAGCCTAAAAGAAATTATGTTTTGGTACTTGAGGAAGAGGTAAGTCGAAGAGAAGTTGTTTAGAGTGGTTGAGGTGATATACAATATAACAATGGCAAAAGTAATAACAGCAGTTGGGGAAACGGAAACCTTTGAAGTTAGCGTTGGATTACACCAGGGGTCAGTATTAAGCCGGTTTCTACTTGTGCTGGTCAACTGGTGTGTTGAGTGAAAAGATCAGTGGTGAGAGTTGCCATATGGAGATGATATGGTAATTATCGTTGAAGACGAAGAAGATTTTAGAGCAGTGGTTCCCAACCTGGGGGAAATTTCACCCTGGGGGGAAATTTGAAGCTTCCAGGGGGGAAATAATTACACTACCTACTAACTAAAAAAAATATCAGGTGATAAAGCTAGCCCTGATATTGATACACTGGTGCATAAGAAGCAGCCTCAACCTTCTCACTAATTCAATTTTGAAGTAGAAGAATAAACAAAAGTCCTTTTATTTTGCTACTAGCCGCTCTCCATATACTGATAATCAAATAGTTACAGAGTAAATTGGATAGAGAGCGGTTAGTAACAACTAACCTCATAGCTCTATGGCTATGCGGTTAGTTGTTACTAACCGCTCTCTATCCATTTTACTCTGTAACTATTTGTTTATCAGTATATTTGTATAATGGAAAAATAAATTAGTAAGTCGTCACAGTGTGTTTGAACTATTCTTTCCCTCATACACATGAAGGGGGAAATCTGGAGGGTTGCACTGGGTGCAGGGGGAAATGACAGGAAAAAGGTTGGGAACCACTGATGTAGAGTGTCTGGCTTGGGGGTTAATGTGGAAGGTTGGGACACAATAACCATACATGAATGTAGAGGCTCGGTTATAAAAACAGGTGGAACAGTTTAGATTTAGATGCTTGGGATCTATAGTCCATTTCTCTTAGCGATGCATATTTGCACCGACTCGCAGCGGTGCCCTTTTAGCTCGGAAAAGTTTCCGGATCGCTGATTGGTTGGACAAGATAATTCTAACCAATCAGCGATCAGGAAACTTTTCCGAGCTAAAGTTTCCGGATCGCTGATTGGTTGGACAAGATAATTCTAACCAATCAGCGATCAGGAAACTTTTCCGAGCTAAAAGGGCACCGCCGCGAGTCGGTGCAAATATGCATCGCTAAAAAAAATGGACTATACTCTTAATCTGGAAGGAGAATGTGAAGCTGAATTTGAGAATAGGATAAAAGCAGCCTAGGGGAAGTGGAGGGAAGTAGCTGTATTCATATATGTAAATTTATACGTATAGGTATGTTTATGTATAATTCTAACTACCTTGTGTTTCCATTTCTATTGCTTTGTTCTGATAGCTGTCTTTCGTGATAGTAAGTATCGGTAAAGTTGATTTATTTTTGCGAAAAAATTTCTATATTTTCCTGATTTTCATATTTTTTTATTCATGTAATCTTTTTTTAATATATACATAAAGGTAACCGGAGTAGGGAAATGCAAATGCACCAAAAAAAAAACCTAGAGCAAATATCTCTCTCTCTCTCTCTCCTCTCTCTCTCTCTCTCTCTCTCTCTCTCTCTCTCTCTCTCTCTCTCTCTCTTGAAATATAGTACATGTCAGAGGAATAAAAATATTCACGAGAGAGAGAGAGAGAGAGAGAGAGAGAGAGAGAGAGAGAGAGAGAGAGAGAGAGAGAGAGAGAGAGAGAGCCTTACCTTATTCCCTTATTTTTTGTTTGGGTTCCCCCAGGTCCCTCAGTGTGAGGCACCTCGAGAGAGAGAGAGAGAGAGAGAGAGAGAGAGAGAGAGAGAGAGAGAGCATATCAACCATGAACAGTGAAACACAAAGATCATTCCCGATGTCCAAGGCACTTCCCAACATGCAATATGACCTGACAAAAGTCTTTGAGGTTCTCCCGACAAGATACAGTATACGTATTATTATTATTATTATTATTACTATCCAAGCTACAACCCTAGTTGGAAAAGCAAGATGCTATAAGCCCAGGGGCTCCAACAGGGAAAAATAGCCCAGTGAGGAAAGGAAATAAAGAAATAAATAAATGAAGAGAACAAATTAACAATAAATCATTCTAAAAAAAGTAACAACGTCAAAACAGACATGTCATATATAAACTATTAACAACATCAAAAACAAATATGTCATAAATAAACTATAAAAAGACTTATGTCCGCCTGGTCAACAAAAAAGCATTTGCTCCAACTTTGAACTTATGAAGTTCTACTGATTCAACTACCCGATTAGGAAGACATAACATAGACATTACATAAAATAAGTCAGTATCTCATTTCAGTGGTCGAGATGTCAGAATGAACTAAGATTTCATCAATGAAATACTATATTTGAAACTGACTTTTAGTGCACGTGTGAAGAATAATTGTGTACTTAGATTTTGTATATAAGTCAATATGATGGTTATTTTTCGTATCATATCTCAAGATATTATTATTATTATTAATGCTAAGTTACAAGCCTAGTTGGAAAAGCAGGATGCTATAAGCCCAGGGGCCCCAACAAGGAAAATAGCCCAGTGAGGAAAGAAAACAAGGAAAAATAAAATAATTTAAGAATAATAACATTAGAATAAATATTTCCTATATAAACTATAAAAACTTTAACAAAACAAGAGGAAGATAAATTGGATAGAATAGTGTGCCCGAGTGTACCCTCAAGCAAGAGAACTCTAACCCAAGACAGTGGAAGACCATGGTACAGAGGCTATGGCACTACCCAAGACTAGAGAACAATGGTTTGATTTTGGAGTGTCCTTCTTCTAGAAGAGCTGCTTATCATAGCTAAAGAGTCTCTTCTACCCTTACCAAGAGGAAAGTATCCCCTAAACAATTACAGTGCAGTAGTTAACCCCTTGGGTGAAGAAGAATTGTTTGGTAATCTCAGTGTTGTCAGGTGTATGAGGACAGAGAAGAATCTGTAAAGAATAGGCCAGACCATTGAATCTGTAAAGAATAGGCCAGACTATGTGGTGTCTGTGTAGGCAAAGGGAAAAAACCGTAACCAGAGAGAAGGATCCAATGTAGTAATGTCTGGCTAGTCAAAGGACCCCGTAACTCTCTAACGATAGTATCTCAACGGGCGGATGGTGCCCTGGCCAACCTACTACCTAAGTTACAACAATAACACGGTAAATATTCTTCAATATAGTTAACGCAGTTAGTATTATGACTGTTGAAACAGTCATAAACCTTACCTACATCCAATCTACTATAGTCAATTCTTTTTAGTGAGGCAGATTTGCACCGACTCGCAGAGATGCCCTATTAGCTCGGAAAAGTTTCTTGATCGCTAATTGGTTGGACGAGATAATTTTAACCAATCAGATAGCAGGAAACTTTTACGAGCTAAAAGGGCACAACAGCGAGTCAGTGCAAAGATACCTAATTAAAAAAATGTTTTTTTTTATAGGCTATATCTTACTGACTAGTGCTACAATAAACTTAAGAAAATTACTATGTAATAAGATCTCATGCACAAGTTCAACTGACGAAGCACTGTATATATTTTATCAGTAAAAATATAAATGTATGTGTATATATATATATATATATATATATATATATATATATATATATATATATATACACACACACACACACACACACACACAAGCACGTCTACAAAAGAATAAAAAATAATGCCACACATCGTGTCTGCAGCCAACAAAATGCAACTTAAATAGGTTTCCTTTCTTACGTCAATTGAAAATAAAGGAAAGCTTTACTACATAATCCTGACGCTTGTTGGTTGATATGAATACAACCAGTACTTTGATCTTCTAGTACTTTGCTCGTCCATTTTCCTTCCTAATAAGGATAAGGAATCCTTCGCAATTTTTGAAGAATAGTTTCTTTGCTCTCTGGTTTTGAGTAAAGAACCGTGTACCGACTTTTCGTCTGATGTCACTTCGTCGGACGACACTTTGTCCACGTCTTTTTGTCCTATGTCTTTTCGTCCGATGGACTTTTGGTCCAACGACATTTGGTCCAATTTTAAATCGTTTCAATCCATAAAAGAAAAAAGAGAGAGAAGAATAAAGAGAATGTTAATGGAGTATTTAGAAAATGAGCCTATTACTTTATCATAAAAGCCAATAAGATATAAACTTTTAACACAGAAGTGAAGTAAACGGTAATAACAATCCCTTACAAGACTAGTGTTCTTTAGAAATTGGACCAAATGTCGTTGGACTAAAAGTCCATCGGACGAAAAGACATTGGACAAAAAGACTTGGACGAAGTGTCGTTGGACGAAGTGACACCGGACAAAAAGACCACCCACCGTAAAGAACACGTCTCAAACTAGCAAGACTTTGTTATCCATTAAGTGTTATTAATTACGCCTTGCATTCAGTAATCAGTTCAAAAGTTGGCGTTATCTTGTCTGGGCCTAAACCGTTCCACTATCTGAAATTTGACATTTAGACTCGCTGGTAGTCATGTTACCAATATCATCAGTTTAAACGGCAGCTATTTTGATTCTCTGTTTGCATAAAGACTTCTTCTTCCTCCAGGGAATGTTGGTCCAGCATATAGGAGTGGTATATTTTTTACAATGTTGAAATGGGGCAAGCTTTAAGCCTTCGATTGCTCGTAACAGAATTATATGTAAGCTATATTTCTTCGACCGTGCTAGGCAGTATATCTTAGCAATCCATGTTTGCCAACGGCTATACTCGTATAAGCGGATGAGCAACTTGGTGGAGTAATGAGAGCTTTGGGTGTAGAGGAAATGCCCCCCTAAATCTCGATGAAGTCACTGGCAGCAGGGTGACGGATTGGGTTTAAGGCCATGGATAACTCTCTTCAGCTTTCACTCCTGATCCCTGGCGATTGATCTTACTAGAATTAGTATAGACCGGCAGGGGTCACTTGCCTTATTTAGATAGGCACTGTGCATCACAATAAACTGGCTACCCTTTGATGTATCTAGCCAATGAATCCTCTATGGATTTAGTCGGTCATGGATAGAGAAGATGACAGAATGGTCCCCAGTCCCGGGCGTAGTGGGGTGCTTAGAATCTCTCGGTTTATAAATACTAAAGAAAAATCGAAAATAAGTAATTGGAATGTTAGAACCATGAATCAGATTGAGAAGTTACAGTAAGTGGAGAGTGAATTTCTGAAATATAGTTTGGATATCTTGCCCCTAAGTGAAACAAGTTGTAAGGGGATTGGTAAGGAAACTTTAGACTAAGGAAATTATATATATATATATATATATATATATATATATATATATATATATATATATATACTCAGGAAGATCAGATGGAGTTGGAAGAGAAGGGGTAGGAATGATGACGACGCCAAGAGCAGAAAAGGCATTAACCGAGGGGAGAGCTATAAATAGTAGATTGTTACTAGCAAAGTACAAATCAAAGCAGTGCAATATGAGTGTTATTGTTTGTTTTGCCCCAACAAATAATTCCCCTGAAGAAAGGATAGATGAAAACTATGAAGAACTGCAGAGGGTAATAGATGAGATCTCTGAGAGAGATATGAAAATTGTGATTGGCGACTTCAATGCTAAAGTTGGAAGAAATAATCAAGGGATAGAGAATGTGATGGGTGTCGAAGGTCTTGACGAAGTTGCAAACACATTTCATAAGATTTTGCTCAGCAAACAAACTTGTTATTGGAGGTACTCTTTTTCAACACAAGAACATCCACAAGTATACATGGACTTCACCATGTGGTAATTACAAAAATTAGATAGATCACATTGCCATTAATAAAGAGAGTAGGAGGACCTTGAGAAATGTAAGAAGCTATAGAGGTGCAGATATTGGTAGTGATCACCAGCTCCTCATTGCCACACTGAAATTAAACTGAAAGCACACAACAGAAAGCTGGATAGAATACCTTTTAGAAGAAGAGCACAGAGAAACATTTGCAATTGAATGTAGGAATTGATTTGCAGTCTTAGAGACTTTAAGAGACGAAGAACAGTCAATTAATGAAGAAATGGTGTGATATTAAGAACATATATCAGTCAGTTGGTAGTGAAGACACGCAGTTACAAAGAGAAAGCCATGGATATCGAATGATACTTGGGATACTATAAAAGGAAAACAAAGATAGAAATTGATTGTTGAAAGTTTTCGATGAAGTAATAAAAATTACAAGGTAGAGCATGCTAAGTATTCCAGTATTGACAGAGAGGTCAAAAGAAAAGCCAGGCATGACGAGAGAATATTTAGACAGTAAAGCAGATGAGGCTGAAAAAGCTATGAATTTAGGAAGTGGCTATGGTGTAAGAATTGCTCATAGAACTATTAATGAAATCTCGACTGGAGCAAAGAAAAAGAGGCATATACCCATCAAAAAGAGAAATGGCTCTGTTATAGCAACAGAAGATGAAGAAAGACAACGTTGGATGGAACACTTTAGTAAGGTTATAAATAGAAGTTATGAAGAGAATAATTTGATTAATATACCTGAAGCTGAGGAAGACCTTGATATTCCCATGAATCAATTCACTATGTTTGAAGTCGAAGCTATCCTAAAAAAAACTAAAGAGATGGAAAACCCCAGGATACGATGGAATAACTGCTGAGATGATACTGACCGAAAATGAAGTGACTCCCAGACTACTTACAAGATTATTTTGTAGAATGTGGCATGAAGAGGCAAAACCTGATGAATAGGAGCTAGGAGTGTTGGTGAAAATAGCAAAAAAGGAGGCCTGACAATTACAATAATTACAGAACCATAACCTTTACGTCAGTTGTTATGGAAATATATAGTATGCTTATTCTAAAGAAACTGGAGAGAAAGATTGATAAAAAGCTGAGAGATAAACAAGCAGGATTTAGAAAAGGTAGCAGTTGCACTGAACAAATTTTGATTTTGAGACATGTTGTACAACAATGCGTAAAATATAGAAATCCACTTGTGATGGCATTTGTGGACTATGAAAAAACCTTTGATAGTGTGCAGCGGCCAATTTTGTGGAAAGTTCTGCGTTATTATGGAATTCCTCTTAAATATGTAAATTTCATTAAGTTTTTTCATGAGCATAGCAAGTGCAAAGTTAATGTTAATGGAGTCTTATCAAATGAATTTCCAGTGAAGAGCGGAGTACTCCAAGGGAATGTGTTGTCACCTATGTTGTTCATACTCCTCATTGATTTTGTAATGTGCAGAACAGTCATAGATGATAGATAATGATTGGACTGGATTGGTGATAGGAATTTAGCAGACCTAGAGTATGCTGATGATTAGCAGAACACCACAGGATTTGCAATGCTTGCTTTCCAGAATGCATGGAATATTGCATGAGGTTGGTCTGCAGATAAATAGAAGAAAGACTGAGATGATGAGAATGGAGTATGCAATGGAAGATGAAATATCATTGGAAGGAGAAAGGATTAATGAGGTAGAATCATTCAAGTATATAGGAACTATGATCTCCAATATAGGGTCTTTAGAATTAGAGTTTAGTGAAAGACTAAAGAAAAAAACAATTCAGACAATGGCTAGGTTAAGTAAAATTTGGAAATCAAATCACCTGAAATTACATATAAAAATCAGACTATATATCAGTTTAGTGAGATCGATATTACTCTATGGACATGAGTCATGGTATGACAATGAAACAATCTCCAATAGATTTAGTAGATTTGAGATCAAAGCCCTTAGAAGGATATTGGGAGTTAAATGGCAGGAAAGGATTAGAAATGAAACTACTGTATAAGAGAGATTACTCAGGTGCTATATTTGGATGAGATCATGATGAGGGGTAGATGGAGATGGTTTGGGCATCTTTCTGTACTCCCCAAGAGAGATTAGTTCACCAAACGTTCAGTTGGGCTCCATAAGGGACTAGAAGAGTTGGAAGACCCAGGACTACATGGCTGAGGACTATGAAGTGCGAAATAGGAGATGATGAATGGAGAAGTATTGAATTAAAAACTCAAGATAGAGACGACTGGCGAAATCTAACCGAGGCCCTTTGCGTCAATATGCGTAGGAGGAGATGATGATGATGATATTTCTTTTCTACAGAGCAGATTGACCCACAGCAAATTTTATATCCTTCCAAGCACAGAAATACTATTCCCACATTATCTATTCTCATTTCTTAATCACTGCGGTTCTACCTACGCTGTAGAGGGAGTTAGGGGTTGATCATATATAAATATATATATATATATATATATATATATATATATATATATATATGTGTGTGTGTGTGTGTGTGTGTGTGTGTGTGTATTTAATATACATACATATACATACATACATACATACACACACACACACACACATATATATATATATATATATATATATATATATATATATATATATATATATATATATG
Source organism: Palaemon carinicauda (assembly GCF_036898095.1). Classification (NCBI taxonomy): domain Eukaryota; kingdom Metazoa; phylum Arthropoda; class Malacostraca; order Decapoda; family Palaemonidae; genus Palaemon; species Palaemon carinicauda. The sequence goes on along the minus strand of NC_090725.1, from coordinate 3,343,553 downwards.
TATATATATATATACAGTATATATATGGTCAGTCTTTAGGGCATTGTCCTTTTTGCTAGGGGAACGTCACTGTTCCTCGCCTCTGCCATTCATAAACGCCCTTTAAACATTTAATCCTTGGTAAAATTGAGTCCAAGAAGACTTCATTGTTACCATAGTCCATTTCTTTTAGCGATGCATATTTGCACCGACTCGCGGCGGTGCCCTTTTAGCTCGGAAAAGTTTCCTGATCGCTGATTAGTTAGAATTATCTTGTCCAACCAATCAGCGATCAGGTAACTTTTCCGAGCTAAAAGGGCACCGCCGCGAGTCGGTGCAAATATGCATCGCTAAAAGAAATGGACTATAGATTGTTTTACAACCAGGCAGATACAGCACTCGTGTGGTAGGAGATTAATGTGTCTTCGCATTTTGGTATCATACTTTTTTATACAGCAGAGTTGAAACATGAACATCAATCTTACTTATGTGACAAAGTCATCTTAACAATATGACGTCTTTCTATCATCCTTTTTGTTAATGTGTCCGAATAATTTTTGTTTCTTCTATACTTACCAGACTAACTGTTTGAATTACTCTATGATGAGCTTGGTTTAATGGTAGCAAAATATTATGATGTGAGTTTAGCCTGAGGGGAATTCTAGGTTTAAGATGAATTTGGGAACAATCCATAGAAATCTCTCTCTCTCTCTCTCTCTCTCTCTCTCTCTCTCTCTCTCTATCTATCTCTCTCTCTCTCTCTCTCTCTCTCTCTCTCTCTCTCTCTCTTTCCTACTAATTTTAAATCATCCTCATAATTACTGAAAAGGAACAAGTTTATAATTAGATGAATCAACAAAGCAAGCATTCATAAAACACTATACATCTTACGGGAAGAGAGAAGAGCAAATCAAATCTTGAATGAATAGGAAATTAAGTTAACATAGACAGAAATACTAGTTAGAGATACTAAAGGCAATAATGCAACAAACCCTTTTAAAACCTTTGAGCATCGGCATCATTATTACCTCCGCCAACGAAGTTGGAAAGAGGTTATTTTTTCGCCCCCTGTTTATGTGTTTGTTTTTTAACAGCTTCCTAGACACAATTTTAATCGTAGAGTATTGAAACTTGCACGGATTAATTGCTATGCAAAAAGCTGGAAAGGATTAAATTCTGGAAGGTTAAGATTAAAGGTCATGCTCACGGTCAAACAAAATGTCCAATTCAGGTATTCGGCCATAAGTTTTAACATCGCTATCACGCCAATTGATACATATTAAGGTCAAAGGTCGCTGGAAAGGATTAAATTCTGGAAGGTTAAGATTAAAGGTCATGCTCACGGTCAAGCAAAATGTCCAATTCACGTATTCGGCCATAAGTTTTAACATCGCTATCACGCCAATTGATACATGTTAAGGTCAAAGGTCAAGGTCAAGGTCGAGCAAAAGGTAGAGAAATAAGCTTTTGCGGCGGGGGTCTGCGCAGTACTGAGTGCCCATCTAGTTACAGACTGGAATACAGTAACTGGAACAAAAGGTCCTCTGGAAAAATGCAGTGTGAAAGTAGGTATCTCAACAGACATTTAGATGCAAATGCTACGCCAGAACAAAATCAATGTTCTAAGTTAGTTCTCAATGTGCAGAAGTTCCCAAGGAAAAAATTATTTTGAATGCCTTTGAAGAAGATTAAATAGGGTTTCTTTATACGATGTCTCAAATCATAATTACTATTGCAAAGAAAGAAATATTTATGGTTTCAAGCAATCTTGACGAAGAGAGGTCACATGACTCCAAATGTAAAGAAAAATATCAATAATAACAGACCTGTAGAATATCATCATCATTGTGCACAAAAGAAATACAAGGCTTTGGCATCATATGAGAGATATAGTTTCAAAGTATAGAATGAAACAAATTTAGGACTCGAGGGTGACACCAATTATCGGCAAGTATTCAGAATCATGAAGTCGAGATACCTCAGATCAGATCAGATTCAGGTTGAGGCTTTGCCTTTGCAACGGCGCCTCTGTGTCTTTTAGTTTTGTGTGTTCCTTATTTTCACTAGTTTTTTCTCTTTTCATCCACATTTATTGTAGTACTCTTTTGTTATTTTCAATATTTTCTTCACAAAAAAGGAATTTTCCAACTGTTTGTGCACTATCTTCTTCGTATGGTTGTTGGAGCTCAATTGCTTTTATTCTTATGTCACTAAAAATCACGTTTCTTCTCTTCTACGCAAAGCAAGTCACAGGAGATTCTTTAGTGTTGACGCTGCCTACCTTTTCAACGGCACCTCTAGTTGATCCAATCCAGAGATCTGTTAAAAGTGGCAACAACTTGTTTGTATTGGAAAACAAATAAATGAAACAGAGTTAATTCCTGTGAATGCTGTACAGTATTATCTTACTTCCTAGACCAACAATCTCATTAATAGTAAAGGTTAGAAGTTTTAAATCCATAAATTGCTTTACCTTCACCACTACTTTTCACAGCCAGATTTCCACCTGAAGTTCATTTGCCCTCTTTTCCAAGCTTCCATAAACTGCTTTACCTTCACCACTACTTTTCCAGCAGAAGTTCATTTGCCCTCTTTTCCAAGCTTCCATAAACTGCTTTACCTTCACCACTACTTTTCCAGCAGAAGTTCATTTGCCCTTTTTTCCAAGCTTCCATAAACTGCTTTACCTTCACCACTACTTTTCCAGCAGAAGTTCATTTGCCCTCTTTTCCAAGCTTCCAATAACTGCTTTACCTTCACCACTACTTTTCCAGCCGAAGTTCATTTGCCCTCTTTTCCAAGCTTCCATAAACTGCTTTACCTTCACCACTACTTTTCCACCGAAGTTCATTTGCCCTCTTTTCCAAGCTTCCAATAACTGCTTTACCTTCACCACTACTTTTCCAGCCGAAGTTCATTTGCCCTCTTTTCCAAGCTTCCATAAACTGCTTTACCTTCACCACTACTTTTCCACCCGAAGTTCATTTGCCCTCTTTTCCAAGCTTCCATAAACTGCTTTACCTCCACCACTACTTTTCCAGCAGAAGTTCATTTGCCCTCTTTTCCAAGCTTCCATAAACTGCTTTACCATCCACCACTACTTTTCCAGCAGAAGTTCATTTGCCCTCTTTTCCAAGCTTCCATAAACTGCTTTACCTTCACCACTACTTTTCCACCCGAAGTTCATTTGCCCTCTTTTCCAAGCTTCCATAAACTGCTTTACCTTCACCACTACTTTTCCAGCAGAAGGTTCATTTGCCCTCTTTTCCAAGCTTCCAATAACTGCTTTACCTTCACCACTACTTTTCCAGCAGAAGTTCATTTGCCCTCTTTTCCAAGCTTCCAATAACTGCTTTACCTTCACCACTACTTTTCCAGCAGAAGTTCATTTGCCCTCTTTTCCAAGCTTCCAATAACTGCTTTACCTTCACCACTACTTTTCCAGCAGAAGTTCATTTGCCCTCTTTTCCAAGCTTCCAATAACTGCTTTACCTTCACCACTACTTTTCCAGCAGAAGTTCATTTGCCCTCTTTTCCAAGCTTCCAATAACTGCTTTACCTTCACCACTACTTTTCCAGCTGAATTTCATTTGCCCTCTTTTCCAAGCTTCCAATAACTGCTTTACCTTCACCACTACTTTTCCAGCAGAATTTCATTTGCCCTCTTTTCCAAGCTTCCATAAACTGCTTTACCTTCACCACTACTTTTCCACCCAAATTTCATTTGCCCTCTTTTCCAAGCTTCCATAAACTGCTTTACCTTCACCACTACTTTTCCACCCAAATTTCATTTGCCCTCTTTTCCAAGCTTCCATAAACTGCTTTACCTTCACCACTACTTTTCCAGCTGAATTTCATTTGCCCTCTTTTCCAAGCTTCCATAAACTGCTTTACCTTCACCACTACTTTTCCAGCTGAATTTCATTTGCCCTCTTTTCCAAGCTTCCATAAACTGCTTTACCTTCACCACTACTTTTCCAGCAGAATTTCATTTGCCCTCTTTTCCAAGCTTCCAATAACTGCTTTACCTTCACCACTACTTTTCCAGCAGAATTTCATTTGCCCTCTTTTCCAAGCTTCCAATAACTGCTTTACCTCCACCACTACTTTTCCAGCAGAAGTTCATTTGCCCTCTTTTCCAAGCTTCCAATAACTGCTTTACCTCCACCACTACTTTTCCAGCAGAAGTTCATTTGCCCTCTTTTCCAAGCTTCCATAAACTGCTTTACCTTCACCACTACTTTTCCACCCGAATTTCATTTGCCCTCTTTTCCAAGCTTCCATAAACTGCTTTACCTTCACCACTACTTTTCCACCCGAATTTCATTTGCCCTCTTTTCCAAGCTTCCATAAACTGCTTTACCTTCACCACTACTTTTCCAGCTGAATTTCATTTGCCCTCTTTTCCAAGCTTCCAATAACTGCTTTACCTTCACCACTACTTTTCCAGCAGAAGTTCATTTGCCCTCTTTTCCAAGCTTCCATAAACTGCTTTACCTTCACCACTACTTTTCCACCCGAATTTCATTTGCCCTCTTTTCCAAGCTTCCATAAACTGCTTTACCTTCACCACTACTTTTCCAGCGAATTTCATTTGCCCTCTTTTCCAAGCTTCCATAAACTGCTTTACCTTCACCACTACTTTTCCACCCGAATTTCATTTGCCCTCTTTTCCAAGCTTCCATAAACTGCTTTACCTTCACCACTACTTTTCCACCCGAATTTCATTTGCCCTCTTTTCCAAGCTTCCATAAACTGCTTTACCTTCACCACTACTTTTCCACCCGAATTTCATTTGCCCTCTTTTCCAAGCTTCCATAAACTGCTTTACCTTCACCACTACTTTTCCACCCGAATTTCATTTGCCCTCTTTTCCAAGCTTCCATAAACTGCTTTACCTTCACCACTACTTTTCCACCCGAATTTCATTTGCCCTCTTTTCCAAGCTTCCATAAACTGCTTTACCTTCACCACTACTTTTCCACCCGAATTTCATTTGCCCTCTTTTCCAAGCTTCCATAAACTGCTTTACCTTCACCACTACTTTTCCACCCGAATTTCATTTGCCCTCTTTTCCAAGCTTCCATAAACTGCTTTACCTTCACCACTACTTTTCCACCCGAATTTCATTTGCCCTCTTTTCCAAGCTTCCATAAACTGCTTTACCTTCACCACTACTTTTCCACCCGAATTTCATTTGCCCTCTTTTCCAAGCTTCCATAAACTGCTTTACCTTCACCACTACTTTTCCAGCGAATTTCATTTGCCCTCTTTTCCAAGCTTCCATAAACTGCTTTACCTTCACCACTACTTTTCCAGCGAATTTCATTTGCCCTCTTTTCCAAGCTTCCATAAACTGCTTTACCTTCACCACTACTTTTCCAGCTGAATTTCATTTGCCCTCTTTTCCAAGCTTCCATAAACTGCTTTACCTTCACCACTACTTTTCCAGCTGAATTTCATTTGCCCTCTTTTCCAAGCTTCCAATAACTGCTTTACCTTCACCACTACTTTTCCAGCTGAAGTTCATTTGCCCTCTTTTCCAAGCTTCCAATAACTGCTTTACCTTCACCACTACTTTTCCAGCAGAAGTTCATTTGCCCTCTTTTCCAAGCTTCCATAAACTGCTTTACCTTCACCACTACTTTTCCAGCAGAAGTTCATTTGCCCTCTTTTCCAAGCTTCCATAAACTGCTTTACCTTCACCACTACTTTTCCAGCTGAATTTCATTTGCCCTCTTTTCCAAGCTTCCATAAACTGCTTTACCTTCACCACTACTTTTCCAGCAGAAGTTCATTTGCCCTCTTTTCCAAGCTTCCATAAACTGCTTTACCTTCACCACTACTTTTCCAGCAGAATTTCATTTGCCCTCTTTTCCAAGCTTCCATAAACTGCTTTACCTTCACCACTACTTTTCCAGCAGAATTTCATTTGCCCTCTTTTCCAAGCTTCCATAAACTGCTTTACCTTCACCACTACTTTTCCACCCGAATTTCATTTGCCCTCTTTTCCAAGCTTCCATAAACTGCTTTACCTTCACCACTACTTTTCCACCCGAATTTCATTTGCCCTCTTTTCCAAGCTTCCATAAACTGCTTTACCTTCACCACTACTTTTCCACCCGAATTTCATTTGCCCTCTTTTCCAAGCTTCCATAAACTGCTTTACCTTCACCACTACTTTTCCACCCGAATTTCATTTGCCCTCTTTTCCAAGCTTCCATAAACTGCTTTACCTTCACCACTACTTTTCCACCCGAATTTCATTTGCCCTCTTTTCCAAGCTTCCATAAACTGCTTTACCTTCACCACTACTTTTCCACCCGAATTTCATTTGCCCTCTTTTCCAAGCTTCCATAAACTGCTTTACCTTCACCACTACTTTTCCAGCAGAATTTCATTTGCCCTCTTTTCCAAGCTTCCATAAACTGCTTTACCTTCACCACTACTTTTCCAGCAGAATTTCATTTGCCCTCTTTTCCAAGCTTCCATAAACTGCTTTACCTTCACCACTACTTTTCCAGCTGAAGTTCATTTGCCCTCTTTTCCAAGCTTCCATAAACTGCTTTACCTTCACCACTACTTTTCCAGCTGAATTTCATTTGCCCTCTTTTCCAAGCTTCCATAAACTGCTTTACCTTCACCACTACTTTTCCAGCAGAAGTTCATTTGCCCTCTTTTCCAAGCTTCCATAAACTGCTTTACCTTCACCACTACTTTTCCACCCGAATTTCATTTGCCCTCTTTTCCAAGCTTCCATAAACTGCTTTACCTTCACCACTACTTTTCCAGCAGAATTTCATTTGCCCTCTTTTCCAAGCTTCCATAAACTGCTTTACCTTCACCACTACTTTTCCAGCAGAATTTCATTTGCCCTCTTTTCCAAGCTTCCATAAACTGCTTTACCTTCACCACTACTTTTCCAGCAGAATTTCATTTGCCCTCTTTTCCAAGCTTCCATAAACTGCTTTACCTTCACCACTACTTTTCCAGCTGAATTTCATTTGCCCTCTTTTCCAAGCTTCCAATAACTGCTTTACCTTCACCACTACTTTTCCAGCTGAATTTCATTTGCCCTCTTTTCCAAGCTTCCAATAACTGCTTTACCTTCACCACTACTTTTCCAGCTGAATTTCATTTGCCCTCTTTTCCAAGCTTCCATAAACTGCTTTACCTCCACCACTACTTTTCCAGCTGAATTTCATTTGCCCTCTTTTCCAAGCTTCCATAAACTGCTTTACCTTCACCACTACTTTTCCAGCTGAATTTCATTTGCCCTCTTTTCCAAGCTTCCAATAACTGCTTTACCTTCACCACTACTTTTCCAGCTGAATTTCATTTGCCCTCTTTTCCAAGCTTCCAATAACTGCTTTACCTTCACCACTACTTTTCCAGCTGAATTTCATTTGCCCTCTTTTCCAAGCTTCCATAAACTGCTTTACCTTCACCACTACTTTTCCAGCTGAAGTTCATTTGCCCTCTTTTCCAAGCTTCCAATAACTGCTTTACCTTCACCACTACTTTTCCAGCTGAAGTTCATTTGCCCTCTTTTCCAAGCTTCCAATAACTGCTTTACCTTCACCACTACTTTTCCAGCAGAAGTTCATTTGCCCTCTTTTCCAAGCTTCCAATAACTGCTTTACCTTCACCACTACTTTTCCAGCCGAAGTTCATTTGCCCTCTTTTCCAAGCTTCCATAAACTGCTTTACCTTCACCACTACTTTTCCAGCTGAATTTCATTTGCCCTCTTTTCCAAGCTTCCAATAACTGCTTTACCTTCACCACTACTTTCCCAGCAGAAGTTCATTTGCCCTCTTTTCCAAGCTTCCAATAACTGCTTTACCTTCACCACTACTTTCCCAGCAGAAGTTCATTTGCCCTCTTTTCCAAGCTTCCAATAACTGCTTTACCTTCACCACTACTTTTCCAGCTGAAGTTCATTTGCCCTCTTTTCCAAGCTTCCATAAACTGCTTTACCTTCACCACTACTTTTCCAGCTGAAGTTCATTTGCCCTCTTTTCCAAGCTTCCAATAACTGCTTTACCTTCACCACTACTTTTCCAGCAGAAGTTCATTTGCCCTCTTTTCCAAGCTTCCATAAACTGCTTTACCTTCACCACTACTTTTCCAGCAGAATTTCATTTGCCCTCTTTTCCAAGCTTCCAATAACTGCTTTACCTTCACCACTACTTTCCCAGCAGAAGTTCATTTGCCCTCTTTTCCAAGCTTCCATAAACTGCTTTACCTTCACCACTACTTTCCCAGCAGAAGTTCATTTGCCCTCTTTTCCAAGCTTCCAATAACTGCTTTACCTTCACCACTACTTTTCCAGCTGAATTTCATTTGCCCTCTTTTCCAAGCTTCCAATAACTGCTTTACCTTCACCACTACTTTTCCAGCTGAATTTCATTTGCCCTCTTTTCCAAGCTTCCAATAACTGCTTTACCTTCACCACTACTTTTCCAGCAGAAGTTCATTTGCCCTCTTTTCCAAGCTTCCATAAACTGCTTTACCTTCACCACTACTTTTCCAGCTGAATTTCATTTGCCCTCTTTTCCAAGCTTCCAATAACTGCTTTACCTTCACCACTACTTTCCCAGCAGAAGTTCATTTGCCCTCTTTTCCAAGCTTCCAATAACTGCTTTACCTTCACCACTACTTTCCCAGCAGAAGTTCATTTGCCCTCTTTTCCAAGCTTCCAATAACTGCTTTACCTTCACCACTACTTTTCCAGCTGAAGTTCATTTGCCCTCTTTTCCAAGCTTCCATAAACTGCCTTACCTTCACCACTACTTTTCCAGCTGAAGTTCATTTGCCCTCTTTTCCAAGCTTCCATAAACTGCCTTACCTTCACCACTACTTTTCCAGCTGAAGTTCATTTGCCCTCTTTTCCAAGCTTCCATAAACTGCCTTACCTTCACCACTACTTTTCCAGCTGAAGTTCATTTGCCCTCTTTTCCAAGCTTCCATAAACTGCCTTACCTTCACCACTACTTTTCCACCTGAATTTCATTTGCCCTCTTTTCCAAGCTTCCATAAACTGCCTTACCTTCACCACTACTTTTCCAGCTGAATTCCAGTTGCCCTCTTTTCCAAGCTTAAAGCCCCGTTAATATGTTTGGACTCATTGACCATCCAGCTAGTTTCTTCAGCTGCTCACCTTACATTCACCTTCGCTTTCTCCCCTCGAGCCTCTCACTTTAAACCCATAGACGAAGATTACTCAGGATTACTACTGCAATGACGTAGGCGGGTGACTACGGTCATGTCTTAAAAGGTTCTTAGGTCACGTGGAGGGTTAGTTTGTGCTGGAAGGGCACCTTCAAAAACCTTCCCGACAAGTTGAACAAGCGAAATCAGACCTCATATGATTATGAGGTGTTTATGATAAAACTGTGAAGTCACTGGTATATGAAAGACATACTTATAACCACGATAAATACTACACAATGAAGATGAAACTAATAAAAAAAAAAAACAGTTTGCAAAACGTTCGATAAGAATTAAGAAATAGCCATAGTGCGTAAGGATTGGTGAAGAAAACCACTTATGTCACTTGGGTAAAGGTATTTCCTATTCTTATATACTATCATCATTACAAACTAAGCTATAACCCTAGTTGGAAAAGCAAGATGCTATAAGGCCAAGGGCTCGGACAGGGGAATATAGCCCAGTAAGGAAAGGAAACAAAGAAATAAACTACAAGAGAAGTAATAAACAATCAAAATAAAGCATTTTAAGAACAGGAATAACATTTCAACCTACATAAACCTAAATATACCATCATCCCTACCAGTGCCAGAAAAAATCTCTTATTCTTCCATACCCTTTTCCATACTATCCCAGTCACTGGGCTAATTGAATTGAGTTGGTAAACTTACAATAATGAGTTGATAACGATTTCTATTTCTAAAATGGATACAATTTTTATAAAGCAACCAGCCGCAGTGTACCAAAAAAAAAAAAAAATAATAATAATAATAATTCCGACTCACCATTTACAATAACAATGCTTTTATTATCATAATTGAAAACATGTTAGTGTAGTCATGTAGGTTTTTTTAATGTAA
>NC_090725.1:3326003-3328503 GCF_036898095.1 Palaemon carinicauda | reverse complement strand
TATATATATATATATATATATATATATATATTCAGACACTTGTTCTGTATTACATACGGAAGATTGGTAAATCTTATTCCACGATCCAAGTCTCTACACTGGCATCTTATCAGAGTAATTTCCTACCTACTAAATAATACCCATTCCCTAATATCACAAGAGGGTCTGCCCCTCTCTTTTATTCTTCTCCCGTACTTCTCTTTCTCACTATTTCCTAAATCTCTCCCATCCCGAGTACCTGCTTTTGAGCTATAAACTGGATTGTATCCAGGGGTACTCTTCCTTTCCCCATATTCCTCACTTCCCTATTCTTATTATTATTATTGACACCTATAGTCCATTTCTTTTAGCGATGCAGATTTGCACCGACTCGCAGCGGTGCCCTTTTAGCTCGGAAAGGTTTCCTGATCGCTGATTGGTTGGACGAGATAATTCCAACCAATCAGCGATCAGGAAACTTTTCCGAGCTAAAAGGGCACCGCTGCAAGTCGGTGCAAATTTGCTGTCCAACCAATCAGCGATCAGGAAACCTTTCCGAGCTAAAAGGGCACCGCTGCGATTCGGTGCAAATCTGCCTCGATAAAAGAAATGGACAATACCTACTAGCAAATTTTGCTCAAGTCTTCAAAACAATTCATCCGCTCTCCAATCTTTCTCTCTACAGCTCGTTTCATTCGCAAATCAGCCTTTTTCGTTAGTAATTAAATCAATTCTTTAAAATTAATTACGATCTCCTTGGCCATTTTTTTTTTATCAATCCAGCATATGTGCACTTGCCTTAGTTCGATAGGCACTGCGTATCACAAGGAACTGGCTAATATTATTATTATTATTATTATTATTATTATTATTATTATTATTTGCTAAGCTACAACCCTAGTTGGAAAAGCCAGATTATTCGGTGTCTGTGTAGGCAAAGGGAAGGAACCGTAAAGCGAGAAGGATCCAATGTAGTACTGTCTGGCCAGTCAAAGGACCCCGGGCCCCAGGGGCCTGGTAGGAGCCCCAGGGGCATGGTAGGGGCGGCAGGGGCGTGGTAGGGGCCCCAGGGGCATGGTAGGGGCCCCAACAGGGAAAATAGCCCAGTGAGGTAAGGAAAAAAGGAAAAATTAAATATTTTAAGAAGAGAAACATTAAAATAAATATGTCCTTTTTAAAATATAAAAACTTTAACAAAACAAGAGGAAAAAAAATCAGATAGAATAGTGTGCCTGAGTGTACCCTCAAGCAAGAGAACTCTAATTCAAGACAGTGGAAGACCATGGTACAGAAGCTATGGCACTACCCAAGACTAGAGAACAATGGTTTGATTTTGGAGTGTCCAAGCAATGAATCCTCTATGAGGCCATTTGCGTCAATAGACGTAGGAGATGATGATGATGATGATAATGCGCTTTTGGCAACAAACATTTGTTGCAACTTTAAACTCATACTTTGTAACTCCTTAACTGCATCAATTCTGGGTAACATTAATTAATATTTTTTTTAAATGTTACTTCGTGCAATTATTTATCGAAAATAATCATCTTAATAGCATTCAATAGTTATTCTAAACCTTTCCTGCTTTCTATTTCAATTGTTTTCAGGAAGATAATGATCTGTCTTCACTCTACCAATATATATTTACGAAAATCTTATACCCAACACCTCCTATTTCCCAAAATACTTTTGAACACTCATCCAAAAATAGATATCTGAAATAATTAAGCCTTCCAGGAAAAATCTTCATGGATTCCAGCCATCGTAGTCTTACCAAACAATCCCATATCTGATAACATCCAGTTACAAAATATGTTTATTCTTTAAGCAATCTTATCTCTCCTCTACGACCACAATATCGCTACCGTGCTGGCCGATGTGGTAACGTCCCTGACTATAGTCCATTTCTTTTATCGAGGCAGATTTTCACCGACTCGCAGCGGTGCCCTTTTAGCTCAGAAAAGTTTCCTGATCGGTGATTGGTTAGAATTATCTCGTCCAACCAATCAGCGATCGGTAAACTTTTCCGAGCTAAAAGAGCACCGCAGCGAGTCGGTGCAAATCTGCATCCTTAAAAGAAATTGACTATAGTGAACGCCAGACTGGGATTTGAATCCCGCTGAAACTCGTTAGTTTCTTTGGTCGCTGCAACCTTACCATCCTTGTGAGCTAAGGAGGGAGGTTTGGGAAATTCTCTAGGTTTATCTGCTCAGTCATCAGCAGCCATTATCAGGCCCTCCTTGGTCCTAGCTTGGGTGGAGAGGGGGGGCCTCGGGCGCTGATCATTTGTGTATATAATCAGTCTCTATGGCATTGTCCTACTCGATAGGGCAATGTCACTGTCCCTTGCCATTCATGATCAACCTTTAAACCATTTTCCTTTCAAGTATAATGTAATGCACGAGTATTTCATACACGCTCATACATTGTAATGCGATTGCTCTCTCTCTCTCTCTCTCTCTCTCTCTCTGATATTAGAAGACACTTTTTAAGCTTGCCATTGCATGTTTCATATTGTTAG
>NC_090725.1:3303503-3321003 GCF_036898095.1 Palaemon carinicauda | reverse complement strand
TTATTATTACTATCCAAGCTACACCCCTAGTTGGAAAAGCAAGATGCTATGAGCCCAGGGGCTCCAACAGGGAAAAATAGCCCAGTGAGGAAAGGAAATAAGGAAATGAATAAATGAAGAGAACAAATTAACAATAAATCATTCTAAAAAAAGTAACAACGTCAAAACAGATATGTCATATATAAACTATTAACAACGTCAAAAACAAATATGTCATATATAAACTATAAAAAGACTCATGTCCGCCTGGTCAACAAAAAAAAAAAATGAACTTTTGAACTTAGAGGAAGCCAAGTATTTGTCTTTTACATCTTGTTCTACATTTTTATTATCATTACTGAACGTCAGATTACTACTGCTTCGACGCATAAGATTATAATAATAATAATAATAATAATAATAATAATAATAATAATAATAATAATAACAATAATAATAATCTTTATTTCAGCAAAAGCCATATACAGAGTTACAATAAGAGTACAGCGATCTTACACTTTTGACATCGGTAAAAAAAGATGAGATATGCAATAATATCAGTGATATATTATAAACATCAATTAGCAGGTTGACCATAGAGTTCTAATGTCTGGGTAATAAAATCACAATAGAATTGACGCTTAACAATGATGATAACATACATAGCATACAAAAAAAAAAAAAAAAAAAAAAAATGTGGTACTGTACATTTCTTTCTCTTGATTTTACGCTCTTCTGGGCATCCTTAACTCAATGAATGGATATGTCGAAGGATTAAAAAATATCTTCTCTGATAAATGTTGAAAAAATCTTTTCATTTTGAACAATACACATCAATGGTTCTAGGCATTCTTACTAAAACCCTTAACCCTTTTACACCCAGGCTATTTGGAAATTTCCAACCCTTAACCCACAGGGGGTAATTTTTTTCCCAACACATTTTACAGTATATTTTTTTTAAATTGCTCTAACAGCCTTAATTTTTGTCATAGAGAGGTCAGGTTGGTATCATTCTCTTGGAAAATGCCCGAATTTTCTCAAAAAATTATCAAAAATATGAAAAAAAAAATTATAGCATTTCTTTGCAAGGACGTACCGGTACGTCCATGGGGGTAAAGGGATGGCTTTTGTGAAACGTAACAGTACGTCCTTTAGGGGTAAAACCCTTAAATTGCCTTGAAATTTAGTTTTGATTCAAAGTAATTTTCCCCAATCCAACACCAATGAAATTCAAAATATAATCAAATGCAAAACGACTAATTTATGGGAATCTATTGTTTACATTATACAGATTTTTTTTATTAACCAAGACCAAAACTGCAACTTGAAATTCATCATAACTATTGTGACGGTGCCGAGAGAAAGGTTGTGAACTCAAAGGCAGTGTGAAAGCAACTGAGTTAATTTATTATAGAACACTCTCCTTTATATACAAAACCTCAAGGCAACAGGAAATTACATGTTCGAGAAAATGACAATGTTACATAGGCGACACGCAGACATGTTTATTCTGGTTCGTTTTAGTTCGAGGGAAGAGCGAAGATACAAGCATAATATATACAAAAGGAATTATGTACAATTGTGTGACACACGGTTGGTACACTATCATTATGTTTTGAAAATTTATAAACATATCTTTTCCTTGTGTCTTATAAGTATAAACAAATATAAATTGCAGCAAATTTGTATGAAATAAAAGCTAGAAATCCAAAAATAAAAATGTTTGCCCTCTTATGTTATAAGAACAAGTTCTAAGTTAGGAGTTGGTAAGAGATAAGGAAATAACGATCACTCCATTTAAGTTAGCTAGATTATAATAGAATCAACACCACATTGCATAATAAAAGAAACACTATAGTCCATTTCTTTTAGCGATGCATATTTGCACCGACTCACAGCGGTGCCCTTTTAGCTCGGAAAAGTTTCCGGATCGCTGATTGGTTGGACAAGATAATTCTAACCAATCAGCGACCAGGAAACTTTTCCGAGCTAAAAGGGCACCGCTGCGAGTCGGCGCAAATATGCATCGCTAAAAGAAATGGACTATAGTGACTGAAGGAAGGCTGAAAATACCCTGAACCCTATGGTGATCTCGGTCAAGACACAATCTCACGGCTTTTGGGCCACGGTCAAAATTTGCGCAACCCAGTTAGGAAAAAAAATTCTGCACGTCGTGACGGCTAAACTATACATATATGAACGTCTGGGTTTATTATTATTATTATTATTATTATTATCCAAGCTACAACCCTAGTTGGAAAAGCGAGATGCTATAAGCCCAGGGGCCCCAATAGGGAAAAATAGTCCAGTGAGGAAAGGAAATAAGGAAATAAATAAATGAAGAGAACAAATTAACAATAAATCATTCTAAAAAAGGCAACGACGTCAAAACAGAGGAATGAATGAACTGTTTTATGGGTTAAGCTGAATAGATTTGCAATATTTCAAAGTATTTAAAAATTCAAAGAAATTGTGCAGAAATGTATAGATAATTTTTTAAAATATTCATGAAAAAATATAATATTTGTTATAGGACTTTATTTTACATGGACTTTGCGTAGAAATAGCTGATCTCTAACGCCATAGCAATCACCTTTATATAAATATGATTGGTAATGAGCCGCGATTGATCACAAAATGCTACATTTTTTTCACTGTACAATACTGTCATGTGTCAACCTACTTACGTTGACATATATATATATATATATATATATATATATATATATATATATATATGTATATATATATATATATATATATATATGTATATATATATATATATATATATATATATATATATATATATACATATAATCATAATCATCAACATCTCCTCCAGGCCTATTGACGCAAAGGGTCTCGGTTAGATTTCGCATCTTGAGCTTTTAAACCAATACTTCTCCATTCCTCTTCTCCTACTTCATGCTTCACAGTTTTCAACCATGTAGGCCTGGGTCTTCCAACTATTTTAGTGCTTTGTGCAGCCCAGTTAAACGTTTGGTGAACTAATCTCTCCTAGGGGAGTGCGAAGAGCAAGCCTAAAACCCCTGATCTCATCCACATATGGCACTCTAGTAATCTCTCTTATAGATTTATTTTAAATCCTGTCCTACCATTCAACTCCTAATATTCTTCTGTGGGCTTTGTTCTCAATTCTACAAAATCTGTTGGATATTGTTTCATTGCTATACCGCGATTCATGTCTGTAGTGTAACATCGATATATATATATATATATATATATATATATATATATATATATATATATATATATATATATATATAATTTCAGGCGATCTCATTTCCAAATTTTACTTAGCCTAGTCATTGTCTGATTTTCTTTCTTCAGTCTTTCATTAAGCTTAAACTCTAAACACCTGTATAGGAGATCTAGTTCCTAAATATCTAAATGATTCTACCTCGTAATTCCTTTCTCCTTCCAATGATACTTCATCTTCCATTGCATACTCCGTTCTCATCATCTCTTTCTTTCTTCTATTTGTCTTGAGCCCAACCCCCTGTGATATTTCATGCATTCTGGTTAGAAAGCATTGCAAATCTTGTGGTGTTCTGTTATTAACGACAGCATCCTCAGCATACGCCAGATCGGCTAATTTCATATTACTGTACCCTGACTGTACCAACCGTGTGTCACACGATCGTAAATAGTTCATTTTGTGCTTGTATCTTCGCTCTCCCCTCGCACTAAAAAGAACCTGAAATAACATGTCTGTTTTCTCATCGGTAACAGTGTCGACTTTTGAACATGAAATTTCTTGTTGCTTTGAGATTTTGTATATAAAGGAGAGTGTTCTACAATAAACTCACTCAGTTGCTTTCATCCTGCCTTTGAATCACAACCTTTCTCCCTCCTTCGTCACATTACCAGTCCAGTCCAATCCCTCTCCATCATCCACAACTGTTCTACGCATTTGATTATTTACCAATATAAATATCAGGAAACAGATGCCTTTCTTAAGAGTAAATTTCAATATGATCGGTGGCTTTTGAAAAATATCTATAAAGAAAGAATGAATAAAATGTTCACCAAAAAGTATATAAGTTATTGTTTTTGAGTGACTAAAAATTAAAATCAAGATGTGTGATGTTGTAAATTGTTAAATTAGATGGATTTGTTTATAGAAAAATGAAATTAAATGTGATTATACTGTAAATATTGTGATTGTAAAGAATATGTAATTTAACTTTTTAATAAAAAGATAGAAAAAAATATAAATATCTTACAAAATATGTAAATCTCCATATCAATACAAAGGAAAGTGAAATCAACTAAACGATAGAAAATGTTCGAAACACTTAGTGTTAATGGTTTTTGTATCAAGTTGGGTTAGGTAGAATATTCTGGAGCTCAGATAAATAAATGTATTCGTGCATAAGCGCGATTGAAAGGCGAACATAGAGCTATAGTCCATTTCTTTTAGTGAGGCATATTTGCACCGACTCGCGGCGGTGCCCTTTTAGCTCGGAAAAGTTTCCGGATCGCTGATTGGTTGGACAAGATAATTCTAACCAATCAGCGATCAGGAAACTTTTCCGAGCTAAAAGGGCACCGCCGCGAGTCGGTGCAAATCTGCCTCGCTAAAAGAAATGGACTATAGAATCCTCAATTATACAATATTTCGTTACCGGTGAAATTGCCATCACTTTTAAACCACACAATTCTACAAAGTTAGCAAAACTCTAATTTCATTCCAAGAAGTATCCTTGGTGGCCAGAATCACTTAGTTATATATTAAATAATTCGACAGAAACACACAAAAAAAAACACACACACACACTATATATATATACATATATATATATATATATATATATATATATATATATATATATATATATATATATATATATATATATATATACTGTTTATATATATATATATATAAACAGTATATATATATATATATATATATATATATATATATATATATAAATATATACATATATATATATATATATATATATATATATATATATATATATATATATCGTGCACCGTATTTCCTTTGAAAAAGAATGGAATTAGGAGTATCCAATCTTCTATATTCATTATAAGTGTTAAAGATTAGGTTACTATAGTCACGCATTTCTATTCTTATTTTTTTAGCTGATAGGAAAGATGTGTGAAAAAAAGAATGAGTTAACGTATCTTGCTAACTATGGAAGAGAATAGTTTGGAAAGTTAAATATTGGTGAGTGATGTAAAGTCTGGTTTAGCTATAATTTATAATTTTATCTCTATGAAGATACATTTTTCTTGCTATGGTCTTAAAGTTAGCCCAGTACAATAAGGAAAAGCTAACATATTAACATAGTGAATTACATATATTAGTGTTTTATTCATTATTCTTTTGCAGTTTAATTCTATTAAAATGAAGTTACACCTTTTTCTTATCATGATTTTACAATATAAAAGTTAATGGCACCCATGTACTACAGCTGAGTGGAACTTGTGGGCGATAATCGGGTGTGGAATGCAGTCCTATAAAAAGTAGCTTGATTGCTGAACTACTCATTTTGCTATGGTAAGTGGTATCCAGTCACCCACTATCGCTCACAAGGTTATTATTATTATTATTACTATCCAAGCTACAACCCTAATTGGAAAAGCAAGATGCTATAAGCCCAGGGGCTCCAATAGGGAAAAATAGCCCAGTGAGGAAAGGAAATAAGGAAATAAATAACGGTATGAATGCATAGAATTGGATCAACATAGCCCAGGCGCTGAGGCAGGAAATGCCATTGATAGAGAGAGACGAACTATTACCAAAAAAAAAAAAAAAAAAAAAAAAAAAAAAAAAAAAAAAAATCTCACTACACTATAACTACTAGGTGCAGAGAATTGACATAAAATACAATATATGCTATAACACATTTTCTGGACAAGAATTCTAGCCTTTGTGAGGTTTAATAAAATCCACAGTAAAATGAACTTACCCCTGTGCGTGAGATGTGTTACCGTGCATGGCCTGCGACTTTTTAGGGCCACTATTTTTATTTTCTATATCAAAAGACTTCACTCCCCACCCCCAACAGGTAAAGGAAAAGTGTTTGGGTGTATGTATATATATATATATATATATATATATATATATATATATATATATGTGTATGTATATATATATATAATGTATGTGCATGTATATACAGTATATACAGTATATATATATATATATATATATATATATATATATATATATATATATATATATATATATATATATATATATATATATATATATAATGTATGTGCATGTATATACAGTATATACAGTATATATATATATATATATATATATATATATATATATATATATATATATAAATAATTGTTTGTGTAATCAGCAATACAGACGGGTTGCTAATAGCAGATAATGGGACAATTGAACGTTTAAATAACTTGGAAAAGAGGATGAAACCACATAATGTCAAATGAACAGCAGTATTAGCATTTAAAGAACACAGGCCTTGTATTATAGGCTACCTATCAAGGGTCGTTTTAAGTATTTGTTTGGTGGTCACTTTGATAATGGGGTACCATTAAGAAACATTTACGTATATTGAGAAATTATTAGTTTTTTGACGTTTTTTTCCCAACACACATTCAGAGCAAATCGGCCAATTTGCTTCTTTACAAATTTAAGTGTGAACGTTCATTTATTAACCGGGTCTAAATATTTCTTATCTATGTAATAGGGGAGTTTTCATTGAACAATCTTGCTTATAAACTCAATTTTATCTTTTTATTATTATTATTATTATTATTATTATTATTATTATTATTATTATTATTATTATTATCATATATATATTTATATATATAAATATATATACTGTATACATATATATATATGTGTGTGCATGTATATATATATATATATATATATATATATATATATAAATATATATATATGTCATATATGTGGTGTGTATGTATATATATATATATATATATATATATATATATATGTGTGTGTGTGTGTATATATATATATATATATATATATATATATATATATAATTTATATATATACTTATATATATAATTGCATGTGTGTGTTGTAAAGATGTTCAACTGCAGGAAACTATAGGTAAATATGGAAACAATTACTTGTAAAATAAAAAAAGTAGGAAAAATACCACCCTGAGGAGGAGCCAACATCCCATTAGGGAGTCCATATTTTTAGAATAACAGTTGAGTTTTATACATATATTCATATATATACATATATATAATTATATATATATATATATACATATATATATATATATATGTATATATATATATACAAACACACACACACACACACACACACACATATATATATATATATATATATATATATATATATATATATATATATATATATGCCTATAGTGTACAGCATATCATCATATCATCATCAGCCATTGCTAGTTCACTGCAGGACAAAGGCATCAGATATGTCCTTCCACACCCGTCTGTTTATGTTTTTTCTTCGCCAGTCTATACCAACAAATGTTCTTAGATGGTAAATCCATCGTATTTTCTTCCTTCGTTTGAAATCTCAAGGAATCCATTCTGTTATCATGCTTGTACATCTCTTATCTCTCATTCTCATTATATGCCCGGTCAATGTTCATTTCTTTATCTTACTTCTTGTTAGAATATTCTCTACTTTAGTTTCCTCTTGTATCCATAATGATCTTTTTCTATCTCTTAGTTTTATTCCCATCATTATTCTTTTTATAGCTCTTTGAGCTGTAACTAGCTTATGTTATAAGGCTTTAATAAGGCTCGAAGTTTCGGATGTATAAGTTAATAGTAGTTGGATCAACTGATTGAATACTTTTCTTTTTTAGAGAAAGTAGCATTTTACTTTTCGTAGTCTCGTTTTGTTAACCAAAAGCTCTCCATCAAATGCTTATCCTTCTTTTAATTTCGGTCTCTTGTCCTGGAGAAACACTTATTGTCTATCCTAAGTACATATGTACATTAACAATCTAAAGTTTCGACCATGATCCTTATTTGTTGTCTCTGCAATTTTATTCAACATTATCTTAGTTTTACTGATTTACTAATTTTCAGTCCTACATTTATGCTTTCTCTATTAAAATCTTTTATCATCTTTTGCAATTCCTCCCATGATTCATTAAATAGAACTATGTCATCTGCAAATCTTAACTTGTTAAAGTATTCCTCATACATTTTCCCAATCTAAATTCTTAAAAACTTCTTCTAGGCATCCTGTGTATAATCTAAGAAGGATGAAGTTTCCCAGTCTAACTTGTTTCTCAATCGGGATTTTCTCACTATCAGTATGTAGTTTTCGGATTGCTGTACTTCCTGCATAGATATCTTCAAGTGTTCTAATATAAGAGTCGTCTATTCCTTGTCTTTGATGGTCTTTCATTCCTGCTGAAGTTTTGACAGAATCAAAAGCTTTCTCATAGTCTATAAATGCCATGCATAGCAGTTTTTCGTATTCTGTTGTTTTTTTCATTAACTAATTATATACATGGATATGGTCATTTGTTAAATGATCACTTCTAAATCTTGCCTGCTTTCTTCGTTGATTAAAGTCTAGCTCTCTTTCTATTCGGTCTGTTATGATCTTTGTAAATATGTATATATTACTGAGAGTAAACTTATTTGGCGGTAGCTAATATTATTATTATCATTATTATTATTACTATCCAAGCTACAACCCTAGTTGGAAAAGCAAGATGCTATAAGCCCAGGGGCTCCAACAGGGAAAAATAGCCCAGTGAGGAAAGGAAATAAGGAAATAAATAAATGAAGAGAACAAATTAACAATAAATCATTCTAAAAAAAGTAACAACATCAAAACAGATGTCATATATAAACTATTAACAACATCAAAAACAAATATGTCATAAATAAACTATAAAAAGACTCATGTCCGCCTGGTCAACAAAAAAGCATTTGCTCCAACTTTGAACTTTTGAGGTTCTATTGATTCAACTACCCGATTAGGAAGATCTAGTAATAATAGTAAAATCTCAACTTTATGATAGCTGTGATTGCCTAAGTCGTATCAGCTATCTTTAACATTTCTTAGACCTCATGTCTTCTACATCCAGATTAATTCTACAGTTAACATTCCATCATGAATTGATCTTCCTTCATAAAACCAGGGTTGCCAGATTGGCCTTTTTCAGGACAAAAGCCTCAAATTTGGCCCTTTTGAAATTAGTTGGCCTATAGTAGCATCATGAAAAAAGGATTGGCCTTAAATGCTATATTTTTTACCTGTTTCTACCAATGGGTTTGTCTTTTAAAGCTTCTGTTGATGAGAAGTTGGCCTTTTCTCATTTAGAAAACCTGGCAACCCTGAACAACTCTGAAAACAAATTGGAAATACTTGATGCAATTAACTTAACTCTGTCGTGCTTTTCACTCAGTTTCTTCTTTACCTTCTTTTCAAATGCCTCAGTTGTAATATAGAAATTTATGAGTTATTTCATCTAGAATTAGGTGAATTGATTTCCCAACATGCATTTCTTACTGAATATTAGTTCAAGCAACTAAATAGGCCTTTATATAATTTTACTTTATTTTCATACTAAAATTTTTTTATTTTTAGGTGAGATAAGCCTTTTCGCTGGTTTTATTCATCCTGCTTTTACATTTTTCCTACTCTTGACAAGATTAATAATTGTTATTTTCTTTAGTTCTCCTCTCCTCATATTCATTTCTAGTCCTATTAAATTCCAAGAAATGGAGAGATCATTCTAGGAACCTTCAACACCATTTTATGGGCTCTTTCTCATGATGCCTCATTTTCTTTTTCCCTTTCCTGCTTCCTGTTTTATCTAGAAATACTCTGGGGCCTGTATTATTCATCAGAATTCCATTCAGAAAGAAACGTAAGAGACAATTATCATAATATTCTCGGGTATAACTTGAGAATATCTAAAAACATATTTTGAAAGTATAAGAAGCGGCAATGATGTTGACATTCTATTTTAAATCTAAATACTTACGACTATAAGGTGAAGCTCTACCTGTGCCACCTACTTTGCTGAATGTGAATGTGAGCCTAAGACACCAAGCAGGGAGGAGGAGAGGGTGGATCGAGTAATCTTTAAGCTGCGTTGTAACGTCAGTCCTGTGCGGGGGTGAAGGTGGAGGGATAGAAGACCTGGGATGTCATGGGACCTAGGCATGGGACTTGTCACGGTTTACCCAGGTGGAGGAAAAGGAGAGTTACTCCTAGCTGGAGCTCTTGGGGGGGTTTGGGTGGCTCTCGGAGGCCAAGGTTAGGGACGAGGAGAGCGGTTGCAAAGGGTGGTTAAGAAAGGTAAGACACTGTCAGTGTCACCCAGAGAAGCCTACAGTCCTACCTCTTAATCTATTCTTCGCTTCTTTAAAAGAAATAATTCTATAAAAAGATTATTTCAACATTATTCTGCAAGAGGCAATCATAATCAGCTCCAGTTTTCTGAAGTGTCAGCATATTGGATGTGTCATGCCATACCAATTG
The DNA here is from genome assembly GCF_036898095.1 of Palaemon carinicauda. Classification (NCBI taxonomy): domain Eukaryota; kingdom Metazoa; phylum Arthropoda; class Malacostraca; order Decapoda; family Palaemonidae; genus Palaemon; species Palaemon carinicauda. The sequence continues at coordinate 3,310,514 of NC_090725.1, read as the reverse complement.
GCGTTTAGTTGTTCGCAATATTAATTTCTACCCTTGAGAGACTCTCCATCGCTCAAATTATTTTACTTGAAATGGCAGAGCATTTTGACAGATCTAGATCTCCAGTTATCATTGTAATAATTAAAAGACAAGCAGACAGTAACGCTTTCTGTTGGCAAAGATAAGAAAATCTCGTGGTTTATGAAGTGTTTATTTATCTCTACAAAAGACGGTGTTTTCCAGAAGAAATTAGTTATAAATGAAAGAAACATTGTGAAAATCTATGAAATACTGAATTCTTCTCTTACCTTCAAAATCGATGCACTTTTTGAAACTTAAGGAATGGACGTAAGTCTCGGTGTTAATAATATGCGCCCTGTGAAAAGAAACCCACTTTTGCAGGTAAGATCACGTTTTTTTGACTAATCGTTTTGAAACTTGAATTACTGTGACCAAATTGCAATCTATACCCAAGTTACTATTATGAAAAACTATCAATGTTATCAGTCATAGTTTCATTAGCACTAAAACAGCAGCTGTAGTTGTAGAAGTAGGCGAGATTTGTGTAGTTTCATTATTGCTTTTAATGAAGTTCACATTAGAACACAGGATAAAAATTACAAAAAAAACAGCAACACTACTTTGACTATCCATCTAATTGCATTTACAGTTCATTCGATATCACCTCTAAATATAATTTTAACATAAAAACAACTTTTCTTCTTAAAATAATTATGACTTTAAGTTCGGTGATATTTATCTAAATCCTCTCCTAACTTCCAATTTCCCGGCATCCTACGATCTATCCTTCTATTAGGAAGATAGTCTATCGCTTAACTCCATTCCTCACCCATAAAGATATTTTCATTTCTGTACCTTTGAGAAATGATAGCGATAAGGAAGTTTGGATTTCTAGCGAAAGAATACTTCCGACGAAGAAATGCATCCTCGCCAACCACAATCAATTAATTTCACTATTTATAAATAAGGAAGCGGCAGACTAGAAGTATCAAATGACCTTTCCAATGGTAAAAAAAAAAAAAAAAAAAAAAAAAAAAAAAAAAAAAAAAAAAAAAAAAAAAAATTGGACCATTTGGAAAACAATAAAACATTCTACAATTGATGACACGGAATGTCCTGCGAATATTGATTATTATTCTCGGCTATAGGAACTATAGTCCATTTCTTTTAGCGAGTCATATTTGCACCGACTCGCAACGGTGCCCTTTTAGCTCGGAAAAGTTTCCTGGTGGCTGATTGGTTAGAATTATCTTGTCCAACCAATAAGCAATCAGGAAACTTGTCCGAGCTAAAAGGGCACCGCTGCGAGTCGGTGCAAATATGCATCGCTAAAAGAAATGGACTATAGTGTCTCTTGATATATAGTGGCAGGTGAGAGAGAGAGAGAGAGAGAGAGAGAGAGAGAGAGAGCCAGCCGTTCTTCATTACACAACATATGCATATTGCAAACTTGCATATAAATCAACCATTACCTCACATTGCATTTATAGGCCTACACATGATAATCACCATCTGTCTATTCCTGCACTGTGTGCTAATAATGATAATATCTTCACGCATTTATTGCAAATATAAATATTTTACTTCGGTAAATGCACCATACAGTGTGAACACCTAAAGAAGCCTTTATGATTGTTGAGATTAAAGTACGTCATATATATATATATATATATATATATATATATATATATATATATATATATATAAATATATATATATATATATATATATATGTGTGTGTGTGTGTGTGTGCGTGTATGTATGTATGTGTTATATATATGTATATATAAATTATATATATATATATATGTATATATATATATATATATATATATATATATAGAGAGAGAGAGAGAGAGAGAGAGAGAGAGAGAGAGAGAGAGAGAGAGAGAGAGAGAGAGAGAGAGAGAGAGATTCTTATATACATATATATATATATATATATATATATATATATATATATATATATATATATATATATATATATATATATATACGAGTATATATGTGTATATATAGGATAAATTTTGCACATTTAAATGTGTTTTTTTTCATATTTCAAATAAGCCATACATTTTAATACATTATAGTCTGGATTCTCTTACTGACCTCGGGATCAGAGTCTCGAGGCGAAATCACTCAAAGACAATACCATTTGACCGGCCGGGAATCGAACCCTGGTCCAGGATGCTCGTATGACAGTGACCGTATCGGTTCGATTCCCGGCTGGTCAGATGCTATTGCCTTTGAGTGATTTCACCTCGAGACTCTGATCCCGAGGTCGGTAAGAAAATCCAGATTATAATGTATTAAAATATATGGCTTATTTGATATATATATATATATATATATATATATATATATATATATATATATATATGTGTGTGTGTATGTACATATATATATATATATATATATATATAAATATATATATATATATATATATATATATATATATACTGTATATATATATACATATATATATACATATATATACACACACACACATATATATATGTATATATATATATATATATATGTATATTTATATATATAAATATGTATGTGTATGTACATATATATATATATATATATATATATATATATATATATATATATACATATATATATACACACATATATATATATATATATGTGTGTGTGTGTGTGTGTCTGTCTGTCTGTCTGTATGTGTGTGCTTGTGTGTGTATATATGTATGTTTACAGAGGATCCATAGTTTATATATGTATATATGTAATATACGAATATTTATATACAAAGGGAGAGAGAGAGAGAGAGAGAGAGAGAGAGAGAGAGAGAGAGAGAGAGAGAGAGAGAGAGAGAGAATGCATGATTGTATATACTATATATACGCTGCTCAAAACTTTTGAAGAGCATTTAAAGGAGCATGAATTGACACATAGTTCAATTTTATATTTATTCTAACAGAGCAGATGATATGATATAACCAGGATAGTTATTCAGAATTATTTTTTTTTTTTGTTTAGTTTCATTCAATTAACATAATAACTAATTTGTTATACTTCTTTAGGAAAAATGGGCTTCCTTTCGAATTGTAAAAATTGGTAACAAAATGAATAACGGAAATTTCAGTAATACTCTTCTTGCATATATGTGTTCCCTGCACCTCCAAACCATGATTCTGACCAGTGAGCAGATCATGTCCTGGGGTAGGTTTTCCTTTACCTCGACAAGGGCCTGTGCAATCTCCTTGATATCTTGTGAAGGGTTTCTTGTACAATAAATGCCATATTACGGGTTCCATTTGATTGACCATACCATCACTTCAATTCCTTGTCGAATCGAATGATCCTGTACCTCTCTGGCAGTGTGATGACAAGCATTATCATGCACCAGCATGAGGTTATCACACTGATTTCCCTAGCAAAGGGGCTGACAATGGGTTCTAGAATCTCATCATGAAATCCCTTTAATCATATATAAAGTCCGTGTATCCCTCCAAGCACATTGCACTCCAAACCACTAAAGATCCTCCACCTGTTATAATGGACAACGTTGCATATACCATATCGTTCACTTGGGTGTCTCCACACTCTAACACGTGGGTCACAAGTAGAACCGTGGTATCTGCTCTCGTCAGTAATAAGAAAAGACTGTCAGGAAGGCCAGTGAAGGCACTGTCAAATCTGGTGATTACGTAAAAAGTTTTGGGGGCGAGTTATTGGCATCTGGTAGAGTGTCTGCTCCAATGCCATCTTCATGTAACCTATTCCTCACTGTTTGATCACTAACACACCTTCGAGTAGCCTAATGGAACGCCATTTGGACGCTTCTAGCTGTTGACTGAAGGTTCTGTATAGCTAACAAGTTTAGTTATCGATACTGATGAGGGGCTTTGCATTGTCTGCGACTCTATCCAGGAAGTTTTCCATGCCTTCCTGCCTCTTGATACCTCAACCATAGTCTGGCAACAACACTTCTGGACACACCCAGCATGTTTACAACATTCCTTTGTAAAAGACCATCATCCGACATCTTGAGAGCTTTTATGCAACATTCCTTTGTAAAAGACCATCATCCGACATCTTGAGAGCTCTTATGCAACATTCCTTTGTAAACGACCATCATCCGACATCTTGAGAGCTCTTATGGAACATTCCTTTGTAAAAGACCATCATCTGACATCTTGAGAGCTCTTACTACCTCCGATTCTTCTTAGTAATGCTTAGCATATTCCACAGCCATGGCAGAGCAAACCATCTATCACAAGATGAAGAATAAACTCACTATGGCATTCAGTATGAGAGCACAATGTATGGACTACACCTAAAAGCTAGATATCAATGAGGGGTACTTGAACTAACCAGCTTCCTAGTTCACATCACAGATAAGCAAGGAGCTGAAAACACTTGGGAGTCACAGAAAATAAGGATTTTAAAATCAGTAACTATATTTTCTAGATTGCTGTCATTTACTCTATATAGCAAAGATTAAAATAGCACTCACAATTTTGTGAGCAGTGTATATATGCACATACATTATAAATTGTTCTAATAATGAATGGTGTAACTAGTAGTAGGCCTTATTTGATACATCACATTCAGAGTTGGTAGGGACTAGCAAACCTAATCTAGGAGTCCTCCCTTTTAAATGTAATGGTTATACTATTAAAAACAACACGCATACATATACACATATCCTTATATATATATATATATATATATATATATATATATATATATATATATATATTCATAGATAGATAGATAGATAGGTATGTATGTTTGCGTGTGTGTGTTTGTTTGTTTGTGCAATCACTCTATTTACTGTCGCCTATTGATAGATCGGTTGGATGTGTTGAGGTGGTTTGGTCATGTTGAGAGAATGGAAAATGGCTGTATGCTAAAGAAAGTGATGAATGCAAGAGTTGATAGGAGAAGTACAAGAGGAAGGCCAAGGTTTGGATGGATGGATGGAGTGAAGAAAGCTCTGGGTGATAGAAGGATAGATGTGAGAGAGGCAAGAGAGCGTGCTAAAAATAGGAATGAATGGCGAGCGATTGTGACGCAGTTCCGGTAGGTCCTGCTGCTTCCTCCGGTGCCTTAGATGACCGCGGAGGTAGCAGCAGTAGGGGATTTGGCGTTATGAAGCTTCATCTGTGGTGGATAACGGGGGAAGGTGGGCTGTGGCACCCTAGCAGTACCAGCCGAACTTAGTTGACAGGCTGGGAGGAACGTAGAGAGGAGAGGTCCCCTTTTTTGTTTCATTTGTTTGATGTCGGCTTACCCCGTAAAATTAGGGGAAGTGCCTTGGTATATGTTTGAAGATGTACATTTTGCACAATCATAATCTATCCATTTTCAATGACCAGTACATACATATTTTCTAAAGGATATCTTTTATTACGAATATCAATATCATGAACATCCTTGACAGGAGGTGACTCCTGAGAAAAGAAATGATAAGTATTACTGAAAGAATTGTAAACAAAAGTTCATCAACCCAACATCAACAACCTTCAAATATCATAGATGCATTATCTTTCCACATTTTAGTAATTTCCTGGGCTACATTTCATAGAGCTTCAATTGCTAAGCCCCAGCCATATGGCAATTCTCTTTATTGCTCTCAAGAATTTATCATCTGGCGAATCTCTTTATTGCTCTCAAAAATTTGCCATATGGCGAATCTCTTTATTGCTCTCAAAAATTTGCCATATGGCGAATCTCTTTATTGCTCTCAAAAATTTATCATCTGGCGAATCTCTTTATTGCTCTCAAACATTTATCATCTGGCAGCCAGTTGGATACATCTCGGCCTGCCAATCTATTGGACTGGAATTCGAGAGCCACTCATGCTCAATAGTTTATAGTAGTCAACCTCACCCTCCTTGTGAGCTAGGGATGGGAGTTTTGGTTTTGGGGAATCCTGTAGGTCTTCCTGCTGAGTCATCAACAGCCATTGCCTAGCCCTCCCTATTCCTAATTTCACGGAGAGGGGCTTAGGCACATATCATATATGTAGGCTATATGGTCAGTCTCAGGGTCCTTGTCCAGTTCCTTGCCTCTGCCAATCATGAGCGACCTTTAAGCCTCTTCTATCATATATTAAGTCTAAGTATTTATGCCACATATTGACTTTCACTTTTAAAATTTCTCACTGATTGAAAACAAATGCTTTGTCCTCATACCCTTTCCTAGTCCAAACCCAAACTATTCTTCCCATATAGTTCCATCTGTTATCTGTTTCTCAACCAAAATCCTAATATAGCCTACTACAGTTCTTAGTCTCATATATCCATTTACTGCAATACAAACGGACGAAAATTCCTCTCAATAATTTGTCAGTACCCTTCCCTTGTCCAGACATGCCTTAAACATCCTGGTCAACCACTCAAGTCACATTTTCCCCACAGTACCACAGCATCTCACAGGTAGTCTCATCATCAATTCACTCTTAGCATCCTTCCATGTATGTCAGAATCTGTACAGACACACACACCTACATGGTCATGAATAACAAAATGTACAGAAATAATTTTACATAAATACCTATTTTGTTTGCGGGAATTATAAACATAAAGAGTCACACGCACATATGCCTAAAGCTGCTGCAAGATAGTAGGGTTTAGTTTAGTAATTCATAGTAGCATGGATGTTTATATAAAACAACAAAAAATTTCAAAGTGATATTTATTTTTTCCTAACTTTACAAACCTGAGATCTTTAATATGAGTATGGCTTCGCCGAAGTCAAACTTCTATCACAGAACGAAGGTATGTGCTCGTGTCGGAACAAATAATTATTTATAGTACATATAGGTTTCAAAAATGATAAGAAACTTTCCAATCAAAGTATTATGATCTGACAGACAAAGGCTGGGTGTACCTTTGCTAGAATAGTTGCTCATTTGTAGGGCTAGCACTAGAATACTATGTACCAACCGTGTGTCACACAATTGTACATAATTCCTTTTGTATATATTATGCTTGTATCTTCGCTCTTCCCTCGCACTAAAACGAACATGAA
>NC_090725.1:3286003-3298503 GCF_036898095.1 Palaemon carinicauda | reverse complement strand
CTCACAAAGATACACAGATAGGGTGTAGGCCTACACTCATTCAGGTTGACTTTTCAAAATTTTAATTATTCTTCAGTGATAATAATCTGCACAGTATCTTGCCCAGAAGAGGGTGAGATAATAATCTGCACAGTATCTTTCCCAGAAGAGGGTGATAATATCTGCAATATGATTGGAAATCTATCTTATATTGGTCCCCTTTTGTCCATAAGGTAAGAAAAAACCCTGGTCATCCTTTGCATGCAGTTCTCCATAGATAACACCGTTTGCCAAGTATTGGTAAATATTCAGTTAAATATAATCGTCTTGTGCTCAATACAACAGAGTATTGAAGAGGTACTTAATCATGTACAAACTCTGAGCAAATATTTTTATTGACAACAGTTTGTTCATCATATTCATTTTGTTTGCTTGTGTATCTTGTTTATTTTTCGTTGTTATTTCCTCTTTATAGTTTAATCGTTGCCTTTCAATTCAATCTTCTGTACTGGCTGCTTTTCCAGTAGGGCCATTTAACATGTAACATTCTATTTGTAACTAAACTTTCTGGTTGGTTTGTAATACCAGTTGGGTTTCTTTTCTCAGGAGTGAAAAGCTGTTGGTTGGATATGCAGGGAAACACTGAACCTTCAAACTCATACACACAAGGTTTCAGTAATTTTGCTAATCCTGCTTCTTTGCTGCTAGATCAGCTGTTGTTGTTGTTATTGGTGTTGTTGTTGTTGTTGTTGTTGTTGCTGTATGCTGGCAAATTTGGGTTTGGTTAAATGTGTTACTAATGAGATTTCAACATGATAAATTCAATCATTTACATTATATGACGAGTAAAATTCTAATATAATTCGCCTACGCCATTTTGTCATCACTAACACTTTCTATCAGATATAGTAAGCATTCATTTAATCTCCTCTATATAAAAAAGGGCAAGTGTGTGGCTACACACACACACACACACACACACACACACACACATATATATATATATATATATATATATATATACAGTATATATATATATATATATATATATATATATATATAAAATATATACACATATATGTGTGTATATATTTCTTTTCGGTCATGCTCAACTCTCCTGGTTCCTCAGGTAAGGTGAAGAGGAAGTATTCATACCCTGATAAGAAGGGAAGCGCATGCATGTGTGTGTATTAGGGGCGTATTTAGGGCAGACCTCTGGGACAAATGTCCTACCCCCCCCCCCCCGACATTTAATGGGCCCCCACAAATAGCCTCCAACAAAACAGTTAAAACCAAAAATGATTATGAATCCAAAACTGCAACAGGTAAAATCTTTTTAAACACATATTCTATGAGTGGATAAAATGAATGCTTTCCTAGACTCCCCTTCTCCTCAGTGGTACAACTGTTGGTTTACAACCCCCAACCCCGAAACCCAGCCATATTAACAGTAGCAGCAGCAGGGGCCTGCTAGCAGCTACAGGGGCCTGCTAGCAGCAGCAGGGGCCTGCTAGCAGCTACAGGGGCCTGCTAGCAGCAGCAGGGGCCTGCTAGCAGCAGTAGGGGCCTGCTTACAGCATCAGGAGCCTGCTAGCAGCTGCAGGGGCCTTTGATTTCCTGATATACGTCGACTCTCTAATCTGCTTTCATATTAAATACTCGTCAATTCTTATGCTAGTTTGAAAGTCCGGTGCCCTAATATTTAGTGTACTTATATTTTATTTCCATCATATCTTTAACAAAGGTTAGTGTAGAACACAAGGCTTCCATAAAACTGGGTACTTAAAGGGATTAAAGGACCCGGTCATGTCTAAATTCCACTGTCTTGGGTTAGAGTTCTCTTGCTTGAGAGTACACTCGGACACACTATTCTATCTTACAGTATTCCCCTTCCATCATATCTTTAACAAAGGTTAGTGTAGAACACAAGACTTCCATAAAACTGGGTACTTGAAGGGATTAAAAGACCCGGTCATGTCTAAAATCCATCTTTTATAAACCGCAAGCTTCAAAACAAGAGAATATGGCTATGCTATTCCAATGATACTGTTACAGTAAGGTTTACAGCCTTGTCTGCAAGATTTTTGGAGGGCGTGATGGCTGGTCAAGCAATGGAAATGATGACAGAAAACACATCAGCCGTACTACAGATGACCGCGAGCACTGCGTGAACATCGTCACTTTTTTTTTTTCAGAGAGAGCTACAGTCTCAGGTCGAATACATCATGTACTTCTAAGATAGATCACAAAGATCCGTAATTACTGACAAGAAGTTATTAAAAGAAGTATTTTTGTGATACTATTCCTTGCTAAGCGTAGCCTTCCTCTTTTTGGATTTGGTGAAATACGGTAGTTGGTTCGCCCGAGAATCGTAATTACTTCGGTAAGATGGAATTATTTTCATTTTATGAAACTTTTTTAGCTTTTGACCGATCGCTTACAGTGTGAAACTCCTTAGGGAAGAATGATTTATTCAGAGCTTTGATATTAGTATGATTTCATTCAATGAGTTGTTATTATCTTACAATTATTTACATTTATATCGTTCCCTCACGAGTTGGAGGCAGGTAAAATGCCGTTGTATTTCGTTTCTTTACTGAGTATTCAGAAACATGCTAATAAAGCCAGTGGTCATAATATTTATATCAGAGTTAGGAAGGTGAGTGCTTAAAGAGATTGTTGGTAGAGTGCAAAATGCTTAATACTTTTCTGTGACAGTTGATTCCACACCAGATATCAATCATACTGGTCAACTGTCCGTGGCAGTAAGACATATTGAGAATGGTGTTTTTAACATTTTTAGAAAACACTGGGCACACAGGACAGCAACGAGAAATTGCATTACTTAAATCTTTCTATGTAGTTGATATCAATATTGCAAAGCGCTATGATCAATCTTATGATAACGCAGCGAGTGTAAATGGTAAACATATTGGGATGCAAGCTCTGATTAATAAGTAGAATCCTTAGGCCATATTTTTTTCTAGGTTTTACTTACTCTCTCAATTTCGTGGGGCAGTCTGCTGTTGGATCCTGTAGGTCAGCTTTGGCTGTTTTACATTTGTTGAAAAATCTTATGTCTATTTTTTGGCGTTCCACAAGAAGTTTCTTCAAATTGAAGGATGCTTTGAAAACAAGGGACTGCAGGTGACACACGGTCTGCACATCTGGATGCTATGCGGGCCTTTATCAAAGGCTACAGTGCAATTCTTGATGTACTAGAAGGAATTACAAAGGATAATTTTGAAGGAGGTTGTACCAACCGTGTGTCACACGATCGTACATAGTTCATTTTGTGCTTGTATCTTCGCTCTCCCCTCGCACTAAAAAGAACCTGAAAAATCATGTCTGCTTTTCTCCTCTGTAACATTGTCGATTTCTCAACATGAAAGTTCTTGTTGTTTTGAGATTTTGTATATAAAGGAGAGTGTTCTACAATAAACTAACTCAGTTGCTTTCACACTGCCTTTGAGTTCACAACCTTCTCTCGGCACGTTACAAGGTGATACAAAACAAAAGGCATACACATTGTATGATGCAATATGTAAGCTTGAAACAATGCTTGAGCGATTCAATCAAGACTAGCAAATCTTCACAACAAGAAGCGATTGATCTCAACACTGTTGTCACACCTATGAAATCTCTTTCAGTATCTATGGAATCACTGAGTGATAGCTATGAAGAGTTTTTTAATGAAGGAATAGAAAGGTCGGGCACAGATATATTTACGACTGAAAAAAAATACATAATAGAAAAGTGAAGTGTTCGTTTAGATCCCTTGGATTAAGGGAGACTGCTGAGGCCAAGCTGAGCCAAAGAGAAATTTTTCATGTGAATGAATTCAACTGCATTCTTGATTTCTTGGTCACTGAACTTCAAAAACGCTTTTCAGCATATAGTAAATGAGAGGTTTGACTTCCTACATAACACCTTTCAAATGCCATAAGGGAACATTATTGAAGCTTGCCCAAAACTTATTCAACTGCACTTTGCTGTCATGATTCAAGAATGTTTGATTGACAATAAGGTTCCTGAAACTGTCATGTATAACTTGTTAATAAAAATGAATATCGAAGATACTTTTCCCTTTTCCAGATGTAGAAGAAATAATACGAATCTACTTGTTACTTATGATATCTAAATGCTGTGGTGAGAGCATCACTCTAAATCAAAATTAACTAAAAATTGTATTTGCTCATTGATGGATCAGACAATATTTGTCAAACTAATTATTCTCTCCACAGAACATGATGTTCTACAGTCCAATATTGTGAGGTTTTGAGTAAATACACAAACTCAAAAGGGCCAATGTAAGAAGTTGCCATTGCCATCTCTCTCTCTCTCTCTCTCTTTCTCTCTCTCCCTCTCTCTCTCTCTCTCTCTCTCTCTCTCTCTCTCTCTCTCTCTCTGTTATTAAAAATTCAGATAATTGCGTATATTTTTTTCTTTTTGTGTGTATATATATATATATATATATATATATATATATATATATATGTATATATATATATATATATATATATATATATATATATATATATATTTGCCTGTATGTATATATGTATACATATGTATATATATGCATATATATATATGTATATGTATATGTATATATATATATATATATATATATATATATGTGTGTGTGTGTGTGTGTGTGTGTGTGTGTGTGTGTAAATTTTGCTATTCTCTTTATCTACAGATTGGTAGAGTTTGTTTTCATTGTTTCCTATAGAAAAAAATATGAATTATAAAGAATATTGCTGTTTATTTTATATGATTTTCATCCCAGATGACTGACTCTGAGTTGCCACTGTCTATGTTGGTACGACAGAACGGGACCCTACAAATTTTTCTGTCCCAGGTAACCCACACGCTAAATGCGTCCCTGATGTGTATATCTATCTATATAATTATCCGTCATTTTTGACGGGTCGCGTACACTAGTAAAATATATATCACACACGCATCCTGTAGCTGACAGGAAGGGAAGTCTTTTGGAGATAAGTGAGTATATGCTGGAATGCCATTCAAACTTCGGCCCATGTCAAGTTCTGGGGCGTAGCCGAGCAACTCAAAAATGTGATTTAAGTGTCAAGACTTGGCTCAAGATCCACTCTGAGTAGGTAAAGAGAGAGAGAGAGAGAGAGAGAGAGAGAGAGAGAGAGAGAGAGAGAGAGAGAGAGAGAGAGAGAGAGAGAGAGAGAGAGTGGATCTTGATGAAGCTTACGACATTGGAAACAGCCACGATACTTTCTATTGCACAACTGGCTAATCTGATCTTCAAACCACAAATTTCTTTCGTTGCGGTTCTTGAAGATTCAGCTAATTGGTGTCCTAATGAAGTAACGAGAAGTCACACGCTATTTCGTAAAGATGGTCGCTACATAATTCACTAGCCGCATAAGATGAAAATTTTCTTCTTCTTCTTCTTCTTCTTTTTCTTTTTCTTCTTATCATTATTATTATTATTACCTAAATATTTCTGATCTATGCAATAGTGGACTTTTCATTTGAACAATCTTTTTATCTTTTTATTATTATTATTATTATTATTATTATTATTATTATTATTATTAATTGCTGAGCTACAGCTTAGGTGGAATAGCAGGATGTTATAAGCACAAGGGCTCCAACAGGGAAAATAGCCCAGTGAGGAAAGGAAACAATAAAAAATAGAATATTTTAAGAGGAGTAACAACGTTAAAATAAATATTCCCTAAATAAACTATAAAAAACTTTAACAAAACAAGAGGAAAAGAAATAATATCGAATTGTGTGCCCGAGTTTACTCTCAAACAAGAGATCTCAGCCTAAGACAGTGGAAGATCATGAAACAGAGGCTATGGCACTACCCTAGACTAGAGAACAATGGTTTGAGACTGGAGTATTCTTCTCCTAAAAGAGCTGCTTACCATAGCTAAAGAGTCTCTTCTACCCTTACCAAGAGGAAAGTGGCCACTGAACAATTACATTGCAGTAGTTAACTCCTCGGGTGAGGAAGAATTGTTTGGTAATCTCAGTGTTGTCAGGTGTATGAGGACAGAGGAGAATCTGTAAAGAATATGCCAGGCTATCCGGTGTGTGTGTGTGTGTACGCAGGCAAAGGGAAAATGAACCGTACCCAGAGAGAAGGATCCAATGAAGTACTATCTGGCCAGTCAAAGGACCCCATAACTCTCTAGCGGTCGTATCTCAACGGTTGGCTGGTGCCCCGGCCAACCTACTACCTACTACCTGAAATATAGACAACCCTCATTTAGCTGGTTACATACTGTTTTATGTGTTTATTTGTCACAACTATAAACAGGGTGCATCTGCAATATCAAAACATTGAATTATTTTTAATGTATATAATTCATAAAGCAGCAAGACAGCATCATTAATTCTTTGACATGTCTGACGAATACTAAGACGTAAATCGGTATTTACCTTTCAATATATACAGCAATGTCAAAGAACAATGTTAAAAATAACCTAATTTTAATCGGGTTTTATTGAAAGTGATTGCTGCCTCAGTGGCGTTGATTTTGTAATTAACTTTTTCTTTTGTTCTTATTATCTTTTTCTCTTCATTTGAACAATCCGCCAGTAGCTGGGAAAGGGACATATCAATAGGAAGGTGATGAAGACCATATCATTCACAATTTGTCTTTAATATATCACAACACATTGTAAAAGTACAGATAATATGTACAAAGTATAAGACACTATCACAATGTTAGTGCACACAAAGTAATGGTCACTTTTGTACAAAAATTTATAAATTACGTGGAGTCAAGTTTAACACATCCTTCGACTCAACCGGTTTCGAGCAGTGAGAAGGTTTTCTGCTCATTGTCAAGAGTGAACTGAAATGCAGGTGTTGTTTTAATCGGAAATTCTCCGTAAATTCAGTAAAATACGTGGGACCGTAATCTCTACCCTACTTTGTTAATATCTTTCACGGGTAGGGCAATATATCTATTTTTTTAAACGGTAAATGCCGGGCAACATTTATTCCAGTATTTTAACCGTTTTTAATGCAAATTTTTAACAGTGAAGGATATAAGGTAAAAGCAGGAGACATTATATTAATCAAGAAATATCTGTTAGAAACCTATAAATTCCGGTTCTGGGGTCAGACGTTGAAAAGGAAAGAAATGTCAATATATAAAGTAGGCAGGTTGAAAAGAGTACCAGGATTGAAGGTTTAAAGGTTTAAAGGTCGCTCATGAATGTCAGAGGCAAGGGACAGTGACATTGCCCTAGTAATCAGGACAATGCCCTAGAGACTGACCATATATTATATGATCAGCGCCCAAGCCTCCTCTCCACCCAAGCTAGGACCAGAGAGGGCCAGGCAGTGGCTGCTGATGACTCAACAGATAGACCTATAGGCTCCCCCAAATCCCCCAACCTTAGCTCACAAGGATGGTAAGGTTGCAGACACTAATGGCACTAACGAGTCTTAGCGGGACTCGAACCCCCGACTGGCGATCACCAGGCAGAGACGTTACCAATTGGTTGCACGGATATATCAACAATAATCCATGCTATTTAATCAGTTTTGTAAAAAAAAAAAGGTAACTAAAATAGTACATGGTAGATAACTTGGACGCGGTTTGAAAGGAAAGGATGTTAACATCCATAAAACAAGAAAGTGCATGCCTGATATACTGCCGTTATTTCTTTGTAAGGTAGGTAGTTGGTGCAATAAAAAGCTTCATAAGTAGGAATTAGTACACGGCACTTCAGAAGTTTACTGCACGTGTGATTCATTCGAGATCAGTAATCCAAGACTAAAAGTAAATATATATATATATATATATATATATATATATATATATATATATATGTGTGTGTGTGTGTGTGTGTGTGTGTGTAAATATACAGTATAAATTTGTATATATATACATTGGCTGTAACCCTACATATATATATATATATATATATATATATATATATATATATATCCTTCCATGCTGTACATATATATTTCATATAAAAGAATATGTATATATAAATATATATATTATAATATATATATATATATGCGTATGTATATATAGATAGATAGATAGATATACATAATATGTATATAGAAATTATTATATATGAATATTTATCCTTTCATACATACACACACACACACACACACACACACACATATATATATATATATATATATAGTTTATATGTATGTGTGTGTTATAAATGTTTATATATATATATATATATATATATATATATATATATATATATATGCATACATACATATACAGTGTATGTGTGTCTGTGTGTATTATATTATTATATTTCGTTTTGCAGTAGCAAGATAAAACAAGAAAAAAATATATCTAGATATAATATATATACATATATATATATATATATATATATATATATATATATACAGTATATGTGTGTATGCATATACATATATGTGTATGCGTGCGTGTGTATGTGTGTGTGTTTCTCTGTGCCTATTTTATTAGTATACTTTGTTTTACTGTAGCGATATATAATAAGAAAAAATATAGCTGTATATATAATATATATGTATATGATATTACAATTACATATAGTCAGGCCTTCATCGTGAAGCTCAATACTACACCACAAGTTTTATTCCAGCTGTGACCAAGTTGTGGAATGATCTTGCAAATTGGATAGTTGAATCAGTAGAACTTCAAAAGTTCAAACTTGCAGAAAAGGTTTTCATGTTGAACAGGCTGACATAAGTCTTTTTATAGTTTATATATGAATTATCTGTTTTGATATTGTTACTGTTTTAAAATGTTTTATTGTTAATTTTCTCTCATATCGTTTATTTCCTAATTTCCTTTCCTCACTGGGCTATTTTTCCCTGTTGGAGTCCTTCGGCTTATAGCATCTTGCTTTTCCAACTAGGGTTGTAGCTTGGCTAGTAATAATATATATATATATATATATATATATATATATATATATACATATATATATATATATATATATATATATATATATATATATATGTGTGTGTGTGTGTGTGTGTGTGTGTGTGTGTGTGACTGCTCCTTTCATTTTTTAATAACTTTAAAGAGAAAAAACCAAAGAAACTTTTAAAGTTTTTAAGTGCTTTTCCTTCATTAAAAATATCTATTGTTATAGACTATATTTTTCGTGTAATAAAAAATAACCCTCATGTCTTATACAACTAAGTACAAATTTGCTTGTGTCAAGAAGAAACTGTATATTCAAAACTTTTTTTTTTTTTTTGTCTCTTGTTTCAGCTATGTTTCGTAGGTCAGGACTGCCAACGCATCCCCAGTATACTGGGAGCTACGTACGGACTTCAAACGAAACGTTTAGATCTCTCCTACAACGCCATCAAGTAAGTTTATCTTTCTCTGTACTGTACAAAGCTTTATTACAATTCCAGGGAATTAATTTTTGGAATACTGTAGCCATCCAATACAGTTACATAATTGAAGACCACAATTATCCACATAAATTTACATATTAATGCTTATTTTTTAAACGAATATGTTACCTTAGAAACTACTGGAAAATCACTTCAACATCTTGGAGTATTTAAATTTTAAGGCGATAATTTTCTTCAGAGAATTGCCTTATAACGTAAATGACTGCCAATAATATTTTTAATATTCATTATTCTAAGTGCAATCCTTTTAATACGATAAAGCCGAATTTGAGACAAACTTTATCTACAAACTTTACAAAAATAAATTACTTTGCATGATAGCAAATTAATACAGCAATTAAAAGGTATGAGATAAATTAGACAGTTAAAATCACCAGCTAAATATTTCCATTAAAATTCCTGCCAAACTCATGACTGCGATGTAACATTATGTGGTAAATAATTTACCAATCTTCCCTATAATGTGGAAGGGGAATATAATTATCTATTTAAGTTGAAAGTAAGTGACAAATTACAATTTAAACGTCATGATAGTGTTCACCACAAACAATCTTCAAATCCAAAGTTTTGCCAATAACAATAATCTAAGATTTTTTTAAGGCAATGTTAATAGTATCACATTTATTTATTAATCGTTAAAATGAATGGGGATTATCCTGGGAAAAAAATCAACAAACTTATGTTGTTCAAAGAGCGACTGTGTTTACTGAAAAATACAACTGATAAGAATAAAAACTGCAATAAGATATACTTTTTAATATCTTAAATATTGAAACTGGTGGAACGGGACCATAATCATCTATTCAAGTTGAAAGTGACAAAATACAATTTCAACATCTTGACAGTGTGCATCACAAACAGTCTTCAAAACCAAAGTTTTGCCAATAACAATAATCTAACTTTTTTCAAAAGGCAATGTTAATACAGTAGTGTCACGTTTATTTATTAATCGTTTTTAACATGAATGGGGATTATCATGGAAAAAAAGTCAACAAACTTATGTTGCTGAAAGAGCGACTGTGTTTATTGAAAAATACAACTAATAAGAATAAAAACTGTAATAAGATGTACTTTTTAACATCTTAAATATTGAAACTGGTATTTACAGTAGTAGTAGCAGTAGAGACTCTTTAGCTATGGTAAGCAGCTCTTCTAGGAGAAGGACACTCCAAAATCAAACCATTTTTCTCTAATCTTAGGTAGTGCCTTAGCCTCTGTACCATGGTCTTCCACTGTCTTGGGTTAGAGTTCTCTTGCTTGACGGTACACTCGGGCACACTGTTCTATCTTATATCTTATTTCTCTTCCACTTGTTTTGTTAAAGTTTTTATAGTTTTTAAAGTGATATTTATTTTAATATTGTTGCTCTTCTTAAAATATATTATTTTTCCTTGTTTCCTTTCCTCACTGAGCTATTTTCCCTGTTGGGGCCCCTGGACTTATGGCATCCTGCTTTTCCAACTATGGTTGTAGCTTAGCAAGTAATAATAATAATAATAATAACGAGATTCGTGTGTTTATGGATAGATTTCTGGATTTGTGCTCTATAGCCCCGCAATGCTCTCTGAGGACTGTGATGGTTACGATCCACAAAATTTCTGCCGAAATTGTGTAAAAAAATTTATTTTGAAGAAAAATAGATAGTTTAGGGACTCAAAAATTCAACTAAAGAAGTGACATATATCATCCAAAAGCCTCAGGAAACAAAACGTATTGTAAGCATTATACCATCACTAAAAATATATCAGTGGCTTACTAACAAACAAGTTCACTTACTATTCGATGACAACAACTGTGTTCTGAGAAAAACTTTTGTTCATATTCACGTCCAGCAGGGGTATGAATATAAATGTTGGAAATTGATATTCCACATTATTGTTATTGAAGCAACCAATATTCAAAGCAATGTGACTTCCTAGAAGAAAGACTTATAAGATCTGTGTCTTAGAATTAACCCTATTGCAATATTACTAACAGACATGCGCACATTCAGACGTAACTTCACATACATCTGTGTACGTGAACATGTCATACACACAAGTACTCGAAAACATGACCGAGAATACGACAAACAGCTCCAGGGGAAGTAACAAATTCTTATCTGACCCTTGACCCCTATCTTACTTCTCTGCAAAAAAAAAAGCGTACCAGAAGTGGGTGTGAACCATAAGTGGGTCTGACATTTTTATGGCAAGTAAAAAAAATTACCCTTTCCAATGGCAACGTCTACAAGAAGTGGATGCCTAACCCCACAAGTCCTATTGCAAGACTAGCAAGAAATTTATCTGACATCCTCAGAAGAAGGCCTACCTAAAGTAGGTCTTTCTTTGCTACCAGATGGCCCTCATGGATTTTTTCTAGCTTTGTGGCCAAGCTTTAAGAACTTTATTTTATTTCCCTACGACAAACATCACAGAAAGTTAGTTTTGCTTCTCAGTGGCAAGCCCTAAAAAAAATTGGATTTAACTTTCCTCTGGCAAGGCCTACAAGAAGTTACCTGACTTCCCTGTGACAGGGACAACAAAAAGTTGCTTCACTTCACTGTGGTTATGTTTACAAGAATGTAGTCTGAATTCCCTATGTCAGGTCATAAAGGTCAGGTCATAAAGGTTGTAGGTCAGACTAAATTCTGAGCATAAGTTTATATGCTTGTTTCAAAAACGTATACCACTGGTCATTCAATTAGCAAAGTTAAGAAAATGTTAAGTCCGGTCAATCCTTGTAGGGCCGACTATCAAAATAGATGAACACTCCAAGCAGAAAACTCTTGAATATCCAAGGGAAGGGCACAGGGTTGGTTGGCTCATCCCATAACTATTTGTTGAAAGCAGGAAAAGATACTTTTCTTGTTACATCACCTCTCTAAAGCTAGAAATTTACATACGAAACCTTTAACGAGTCACATTTCTATTAGGGAAAAATAACGTATAACTTTTTTCAGGTTTTTCACCCCCTCAGAAAGAATTTGAACATTATTTACAATTGTTTGCTTGCTGGTGACTTTTCTAAGACTGGTTGCCAATGGTGGATGTCTTACTTCATTCCTTTAAAGGTTTGCTAGAAACCCAGCCAGATGCTGTGGCCTGACTGGTAACGTCTCTGCCTGGTGTTTCCC
>NC_090725.1:3271003-3281003 GCF_036898095.1 Palaemon carinicauda | reverse complement strand
CCATAAATTTAAAGTGGAGTTGTTAAACATATATTCAACAGAAATTAAAGAATACGTTTGATACTGCATTTTGTCGATTCCGACTTGATTGCCTATGCGGCCCTATTGAATCAAAGAAGGAAATATATGAAGTTAGCATGAAGCCAATTCGATTCAATGGAAGTGTGCTGTGGAACCAATGTGTTGAATCAGTTGATATGAATAATTTGCGTAGTATGTGTTGCATAAGATGAATTGCATTGGAAATAAAATTGTAAATACATATAAGGGATGCAAAAGATTTTATAAATGAAAGCATATATCAAGAATGTTTTTCATAATTCAGTCATTTCGAAAAACTGCAGAAAGATAAGTTGAAAAACTATAGAATTAGGAACTTTTAGGAAGGTGGAGGGAGAGGAGGATTTAGAAAGGCCTGGACAAGTGGAGCTCTAAATACACCGAATAAGAAAGAGTTTAATATCTATGAATTTTGATAAGGAATGAATGATCCACAGTCTTCTATTTTGGATGTTTTATATATATATATATATATATATATATATATATATATATATATATATATATATATATGTATATATATATATATATATATATTTATATATATATATATATGTATATATGTTTATATATTATATATATATATATATATATATATAATATATAAACATATATACATATATATATATATATATATATATATATATAAATATATATATATATATATATATATATATATATATAATATATAAACATATATACATATATATATATATAAATATATATATATATATATATATATATAACATCCAAAATAGAAGATACATATATTGTTTGACTAACCACTAAGCTAATCACCTAATCATAATATATATTTCCAATTAAAGAGGGGAGAAATAGATTCTCAGTAATTGTCCCGAGGATTCCCACTTATGTTTGTCTTCTCGTACTTTATTGAAACAAACTAGCTTTTAAACTCCATTTTTCCTCACCAAAGTTTTTAAAAAATCATATTTCTTCGATTTCCAATTTCTGCAGGTCGCCAACTTAGAGAAGTTTCTGGACCAAGTCAGTGAAAAGTTTCCTAAACTGCGGTACCTCAGTATGTTGGGCAACGAAGCCTGCCCAAACCAACTCTCCTCTTTAGACAAGGACGAAAAGGATTACATAAGATACAGGTAAGGAGACAGGGTTTGTATTTACTCAAAGTGCAAAAGATATTGATAAGAATACATGCTCATAGTTCAAGTAAATGAAGATTAGGGTAGTACAGTTATTTATAACTCTATGCTTTGGAAGATATCAAAACAATGTCAACGTCAGGCATGACAAATGTTAAGTCTGTCACTTCACTAATGGTGCAGCAACCAATTATTAGAGAGATCAGTTTAATGTTCTCGAGTAGCAGAAAATCCCTCCACTCCGACTAAAGTTACCCCAGACAGAAGTAGCCTTGGCTGGTGTACCACCCGTGTGTCACACGATCGTACATAGTTCATTTTGTACTTGTATCTTCGACGACCCTGAAAATTCATGTCTGCTTTTCTCCTCTGTAACAGTGTCAATATTTGAACATGAAAATTCTTGTTGCTTTGAGATTTTGTATATTAAAGGAGAGTGTTCTTTAATAAACTAACTCAGTTGCTTTCAACCTGCCTTTGAGTCACAACCCTTCTTTCGGCACGTCACAACTGTTTTCCAAAGGACGTGGATTGCAAGCCTAGGACATCCCTCCCCCACCTTTTTTGAGGGGTCATTTCTTCTCCCAGCCTGACACACGACTTAGTATCGCTTATCATAGAACGATTGAAATAAAAGGACGAACTATAACTGGAGACACCTATGTAAATTAGGACATGAAGTTCTTACTAACAGAAGGGGCGAATACCCCATCAGCCGCCCACGTCATATCACTTCGAAATCCTTCAATAAATCACTCATGTACTTAGGTGAGGCTTATCAACCTTACCTTATTTAGAACTAGAAGTTGCAGATGTTTCGTAGTAAAAATCTTTGTTTTGTGACAGCCAATTGATAAGCAATGATCTCGGTTAACTCACCTGTTTATCTAATTATGTTGGGAGTCACCGTTTCGTGATTGGGTGAGTGTAAGAGAAATATTAGGCAAAAGGGTGATAATCCTCCTGGATCAAGAAGTATTCCAGGAAAATCTGTATCTAAGCAATATAATACGGCCATCAACTTCTACCTTCTCGACGTCAGGAAAAGAATATAAGGTAATTGACCAATATGTTATTTCTTTGGAAGGAAAAACTGTGTAAAAAGTAAACCAAGCAATATATCACACAGATGGAATACCTCTTTTGAGGAAACTTCAAGAGCAATTTCGGTACTTGGTGTAAATTCATTTAAACGTTTTCCTAAATCGACAAAACACAATGTATACCAGGCTGACACTTGCACGACTTTTTGCCACGAATTTGTCGTGGCAAGTCGTGATATTTTGTGGCACGAACTGGAAAATAAAAAAAAAAAAATTACCTCAGAATCACAGCTCACCTGTCCACATTGACACGAACTGGCACGACGAGTTCACGACGAGTTCATTCATAGTTTTAGCATAGTTTGCGTACTTCCCGCATCGTCCCGATGAGTTCACGAACAGTTCGCGCATAGTTCACGCATAGTTCACGCCGCGTTCACGAAATTTTGTCGTGACCAAAATTTTGAACATTTCTAAATTCTCGTCATGACATGCCACGATGTCACGACAGGTTCACGACGAGTTCACTCCAGTTCACGACGAGTTCACGCCAGTTCACAACTCGAGTCGTGACAATGCATGCCACAAATTCGTGCAAGTGTCAGGGTACCTATAGAAGAGGCAGACGACTAATTTCTTATGCAGACAAAACCACACCAACAAAACCCATAGATTTATTTAGCACCTCCGATGTCACGTCACCTAACGTGGTATGATCGGCGCAATGAACCCGATGTTGTCTATTAGAAGGTTAAATGTATCATGACTTAATTATAAGGAAACTGAAAGGATAACATCACAAACTTGTACCCTTGTCCTTTGCAATGTTTTGTTGGCCTCCTACTATAGAGTTTTTAGGATGTCTTTTCAATCTAATCTCATTAGTATTTTCTTGACATAGCATATCCTACAGAATTCTAAAATTATAAGATATGAGAAATCCTACTCTCTTCTAATGATGTTTTCACAAGTGCCGAGAAAATATGTTTTTTTTTTCTACTATTATATTGCAAATATCTATTACATAAACATTAAGAGCACAAATCTCCCTCCCCCATCTCTCTCTATCTCTCTCTCTCTCCCTCTCTCCTCTCTCTCCTCTCTCTCTCTCTCTCTCGTAACAAAACAAAAGACAATGGTTTGTTTTCTCTCTCTCTCTCTCTCTCTCTCTCTCTCTCTCTCTCTCTCTCTCTCTCTCTCTTAACAAACAAAAGACAATGGTTTGTTTCTCTCTCTCTCTCTCTCTCTCTCTCTCTCTCTCTCTCTCTCTCTCTCTCTCTCTCTCTCGTAACAAACAAAAGACAATGGTTTTCTCTCTCTCTCTCTCTCTCTCTCTCTCTCCTCTCTCTCTCTCTCTCTCTCTCTCTCGTAACAAACAAAAGACAATGGTTCTCTCTCTCTCTCTCTCTCTCTCTCTCTCTCTCTCTCTCTCTCTCTCTCTCTCTCTCTCTCTCTCTCTCTCGTAACAAACAAAAGACAATGGTTTGTTTCTCTTTCTCTCTCTCTCTCTCTCTCTCTCTCTCTCTCTCTCTCTCTCTCTCTCTCTCTCGTAACAAACAACAAGACAATGGTTTGTTTCTCTTTCTCTCTCTCTCTCTCTCTCTCTCTCTCTCCTCTCTCTCTCTCTCTCTTCCTCTCCTCCCTCTCTCTCTCTCTCTCCGTAACAAACAAAAGACAATGGTTTTGTCTCTCTCTCTCTCTCTCTCTCTCTCTCTCTCTCTCTCTCTCTCTCTCTCTCTCTCTCGTAACAAACAAAAGACAATGGTTTGTTTCTCTCCTCTCTCTCTCTCTCTCTCTCTCTCCTCTCTCCTTCTCTCTCTCTCTCTCTCTCTCTCTCTCTCGTAACAAACAAAAGACAATGGTTTGTTCCTCTCTCTCTCTCTCTCTCCTTCTCTCCTCTCTCTCTCTCTCTCTCTCTCTCTCTCTCTCTCTCTCTCGTAACAAACAAAAGACAATGGTTTGTTTTTTTATATACAGAATGACACACGATCTCCATACCTCTGCCTGGCCCAACGCAGTTCCGCTACCTAGGAGTGCTGCCATCTAACGCACAATTTCTCACCAAATAACAAAAACAAAATTATGGAGGGTTTATAATTATTTCTTTATTTCTGCAGTAAGAGATTTTATGAAAATCCAGAGGCCATAACAGGGATTCTTTCCTTTTCTACTTGCTGGGGTTTTGACGTTGTTACTTTTTTTTAGAATGATTTATTGTTAATTTGTTCTCTTCATTTATTTATTTCCTTATTTCCTTTCCTCACTGGGTTATTTTTCCCTGTTGGAGCCCCTGGGCTTATAGCATCTTGCTTCTCCAACTAGGGTTGTAGCTTGGATAATAATAATAATAATAATAATAATAATAATAATAATAATAATAATAATAATAATAACATCAAGAAATAAACTAGATTTTTCAAAGAGCAAGTAGGTTTTTACTAAATAACACAGAATAATCCAGAATTCACGTACAGTAGATATTCAACAGTGATTATTTTTGGCTCCGAATATGGCAACATTGTATTTCTTTATCGCTTGGGCTTAGGGGATAGGGCCTAGACCCTCCTCTAGTTTTGCTTACATCTTCTGTTACTGTGGCTACCCACCTTGTAACCACAATAGGCTAATTGGATTTCATGCCAAGAGGGAAGGAATTTCTATGACTTCCTTACTCTATGAGTATCTCTATCTTCATATATTTAAAAAAAAGAAAAAAAAAACTGCTTTAACTGTCCTGTAAACGGTTTGCGAAAGTAGCAAGAATTTTAGCTATGATCAGCATCTTTTTGATGCTTCATCAGTCCTTGAGAGAGAGAGAGAGAGAGAGAGAGAGGAGGAGAGAGAGGAGAGGAGAGAGAGAGAAGAGAGAGAGAGAGAGAGAGAGAGAGAGCTTGAAGGTCTCTAAACGGTAATTTATTTTAAAGGATGGAATTTATTGAGATTACGTACACGAGTGGTATCACTTCAATGTCAAATGAAATACGTTCATTAAGACGTCTTTATTACATATGAGAGAGAGAGAGAGAGAGAGAGAGAGAGAGAGAGAGAGAGAGAGAGATGTCTTTGGGAAATTTCTGAAAAATGGGAAATTGACGTTCTCCCCTATGGCATAATTAGGTGAGGGGACCGTCGACCTTACAGTAAGGAGCGCCCAAATGAGCTTGGGAAACAATTTATCACTATCATATATTTGTATCCTGAGTTTCTGGTATTTGTATTCTTCTCACACACATACACAACATACACAAACACAGCTATGTGTGTATATAAGTGTTGGCTTGATAAGCTGAAAAATAAATACTAGCATATTGAAATAAGAGAGAGAGAGAGAGAGAGAGAGAGAGAGAGAGAGAGAGAGAGAGAGAGAGAGAGAGAGAGAGAGAATATGATGTTCTTTAAAACATCGTAATATGGAATTTTAATTTTGAAGGATTGGTGTCGGTTGACCCGCCGAATCAAACTTATTTAGCACATTAAATGAAACTGTACAATTTTCTTCTAACGCTCAACGCTGCGATGGGACAAGGTGAGGAAAGCTATGCCAACCACACTCAAATTTGAATCTGAAACCCGATAGAGCGCAAGAGAAGCGGCAGTTAAACCAACTTGTCACCACTTTGATGACTTGGTAGTAGAATTGCCAGGTTTTCCAAATGAGAAAAGGCCAACGTTTGACCAACTGCAGCTTTAAAAGGCCAAACTAATAGTAGAAAAAGGCCGAAAATATAACATTTAAGGCTAACTAATTTTTAAAAAGGACAAATTTAGGTATCTAGCACGAAAAAAGGCCAAATGTTTAGTTTTTTTGGCCCGAAAAAGGCCAATCTGGCAACCCTAATTCTACTGGAAGAAATGTCTACTGATCTGAAAAAAAATGTAGAAACTAGAAGTGAAGCCAATCAGCTGTTGCACCAGATTCTCACCTTTCATGTGTTATTATTATTATTATTATTATTATTATTATTACTTGCTAAGCTACAACCCTAGTTGGAAAAGCAGAATGATATAAGCCTAGGGGCTCCAACAGGGAAAATAGCCCAGTGAGGAAAGGAAACAAGGAAAAATAGAATATTACAAGAACAGTAACTACATTAAAATAAATATTCCCCATATAAACTATACCAACTTTCATAAAACAAGAGGAAGAGAAATCAGATAGGATAGTGTGCCCGAGTGTACCCTCAGGCAAGAGAGCTCTAACGCAAGACAGTGGAAGACCATAGTATAGAGGCTATGGCACTACCCAAGAATAGAGAACAATGAATTGATTTTAGAGTGTCCTTCTCCTAGAAGAGCTGCTTACCATACCTAAAGAGTCTCTTTAAAAGACCCTTACCAAGAGGAAAGTAGCCACTGAACAATTAACCCTTGGGTGAAGAATTGTTTGGTAATCTCAGTGTTGTCAGGTGTATGAGGACAGAGTAGAATCTTTAAAGATTAGGCCAGACTATTCGGTGTATGTGTAGGCAAGGGGAAAACGAACCGTAACCAGAGAGAGGGATCCAATGTAGTGCTATTTGGAATCCTAAATAGACCGCATTCAAAAGAGATTTCATAGCCATCAAGTAAACTTCTATAATGCTGCTAAAGACTTAGAGGCACTTTAAATGTACATACATACATATACCAAAGGCACTTCCCCCAATTTTGGAGTTGTAGCCGACATCACCAATGAAACAAAACAAAAAGGGGACCTCTACTCTCTACGTTCCTCCAGCCTAACCAGGGACTCAGCCGAGTTCAGCTGGTACTGCTAGGGTGCCACAGCCCAACCTCCCACATTATCCACCACAGATGAAGCTTCATAATGCTGAATCCCCTACTGCTGCTACCTCCGTGGTCATCTAAGGCATCGGAGGAAGCAGCAGGGCCTACCGGAACTGCGTCACAATGAAAACAAAAACACCGATCTGTAATAAGTCATTCAATGCACATTAGAACTATGGGAAAATTATACTGTTATGGTAGAGCCAGAATAGAGAAAAGGATACCAGTAGAAACAGCTACTGATGTAGGCCTCATTGCAAAACAAGAGATCATGTGTCTAATAAAAGGTACAATAGATAGCCTGCATTCTGAAATGAAACAACGTAACACAAGACTTGAAGATATAAATAATAAGTTTGGGTTTTTGCTAGTTGTGGAACAAATCCTTTAGAAAAGTAGAAGTTCGGAATAAATGGATAGCGAGAGAATGGAGGAAAACTATTTACATGTTAGCGAATTCCACACTTGTGATTTGGAGGGTGATGAATTTTATGAGGAGATCTTAGATTACAGAATGCTCTCGGCAAATAGAACAGAGATTCAGGCTTCCACTCCAGAGAAGCTCATCCAGTTCATTAGACAAGATGGTGATGGAAATGTTTTCCCAAACATAATAGTAAGTGTGTGTGCAGATTGCCATGCCTGTAGCATGACACGGGCTCTTGTCCTAGACAGCCCGTAAGAGGATATCAATCTGGAATGAGAACTCCTAAAAGAGCAAAAATTGGTGTATTAGAAAGGAAAGGTTGGATTTGAAAGAGTCTGGAACAGGAAAAAGGATGCAGGATGAGGGATAAAGGATGTATGATGAGGGATGAAGGAGGGGTTTGACAAGACATGGAAAGGGGCAGAAAGTAACCCGAAAAAGGGGATTCCTTTTTAGGTCCACGAAAGAAAGGTTCTAGTTAGAGAAAAAAGTATTGATAGTAGCAAGTGCCAGTAAGTAGGTGAGACTGGGAGAGGAGAGAAGGATTTTCAGTAGGAGAGAATAGGAGTAGGTTTAAGCAAAGAGGCTTATCCCTGCTCACTTAACAGTAGGAAATCAACTTATACACAGTATCAATTTCAATTGCAAGCTGTGAACATTCGTTCAGTAAACTGAAATTGATTTTGGCTTATCCCAGAGCCTCATTGGGACAGGATAGTGTGACGGGCCGAGAGAAGGTTGTGAACTCAAAGGCATTATGAAAGCAACTGAGTTCATTTATTATAGAACACTCTCCTTTATATACAAAACCTCAAGGCAACAGGAAATTACATGTTCGAGAAACAGACAATGTTACATAGGAGAAACGCAGACATGTTTATTCTGGTTCATTTTAGTGCGAGGGAAGAGCGAAGATACAAGTATAATATATACAAAATGAATTATGCACGATCGTGTGACACACGGTTGGTACAATAGACTTGACGCCCTAACATTTCTTATTATTGAGCATGAAGAGGTAGGACTCATAAACTTTGATGATGTTATTGAGAATTTTGCTACAGCAAAGTCTCGCTGAGTCCAAATATATGTTGCATATTGAATGTTAATTCTAAACAGTTTCAGAAGCTGACAAATTAGTTTTCATTTTTTATTCAGTTTTAATTAAAGTTCTTTGATTGGTAAGGGCTATTAGAGAATGTCCAGTCAAATCATTACTATAACTAACAGGTTTTCAACACTGTATCACTTGAAGGCATCTAAAAATTCTCTCTAAAACTGTTTTTATCAATAATAATTTACACAATTTCTTTAGCTCAGAACTTTAGGATTGCAGTATAAAATGCTCTTTTTTCTTTTTTCTTTTTTACAAATATTATATCTTTATTTCATTCATTTATTTTTGTGCTGAATAGTGTTAGTAAAATATTTGCAATTCCCTCAGTCCTGTTGGTATCAGTAAACTCCATATCTTTAATTAACGAGTTTGCGTCGCTGTGAAGCTTGATTGCATTTGGAGATTATATATAGAACTGTTTTTATCAATGCTAATTTCCACAGTTTTTCCATTCAGAGCTTCAGGATTATGTAATGCTTTTAGATTCTTTTTTAAATTACATCCTTATTCCTTTTTCTGTGAAGAATGATGGGTAAAACCAAGGTCCATATATATATACTGTATATATATATATATATATATATACATATACATATATATACATATACATATATATATATATATATATATATATATATATATATATATATATATATATATATATATATATATATATTCAAATTCAAATTCTTTATTTCAGCTGTAGGGCCATATACAAAATATTACAATAAAATAATAGTTATATACAAATATATTAGGAATAAAACAAAAGGTCTATATATATATATATATATATATATATATATATATATATATATATATATATACATATATAAATATATATATGTATATATATATATATATATATATATATATATATATAACTTGAGTAAAACATTCGTATCTCCCTCAATAATGCTGGTAACACTATACTCGATGATTATACTTCCTTGTAACATATAATGTCAACTTGTATTAGCAAACCCAATATACCGTTTGGCAGTAAATACTTATAGTTTTTTCTTCACATCGTCAACCGAATCATTGTGGTACAGATCCAGAATCCTTGAGATCTATTCCATGACTAGTGTGACGGGTCGAGAGAAGGTTGTGAACTCAAAGGCAGTGTGAAAGCAACTGAGTTAATTTATTATAGAACACTCTCCTTTATATACAAAACCTCAAGGCAACAGGAAATTACATGTTCGAGAAACAGACAATGTTACATAGGAGAAACGCAGACATGTTTATTCTGGTTCTTTTTAGTGCGAGGGAAGAGCGAAGATACAAGCATAATATATACAAAAGGAATTATGTACGATCGTGTGACACACGGTTGGTACAGTGCTATTTCCTGCGTGTGCTCATGGGGACCAGTACCCCTAAGTTACCCTTATGGAATTTCTCCCATTGGCTTAAATTAGTTGTTAAGAAATTGCAGGAGAAAAAGAAGGATTCAACCTTG
>NC_090725.1:3258503-3266003 GCF_036898095.1 Palaemon carinicauda | reverse complement strand
TCAAAACTGTAAGCGCGCCATGGAATGATTCGCAAGGAGTAGTATATAACGGTATCCATTCCAACAACCAGGGTTGCCAGGTTGACCTTTTTCGGGCCAAAAAAACTACAAATTTGGCATTTTTTCGTGCTAGATACCTAAATTTGACCTTTTTGAAAATGGTTAGCCTTAAATGCTATATTTTCGGCCTTTTCCTACTATTACATTGGCCTTTTAAAGCTGCAGTTGATCAGACGTTGGCCTTTTTCTCATTTGGAAAACCTGGCAACACTGCCAACAACAGAGTTCCATTGCCATCTACAAAACTATTATTTAGAGATAACCATGCCGTTTACGGCGCACAATACTGTGAATATTTTTATTCTCTCTTCGCCATTCTTAGTCTTATTTCATGTCCAATAATTAACATTCTTTTTCTTATTGACGTTTATAAAAACTTTACAAAATACAAGATTATATATCAAAGGAAATTAAATTTATTCTGCTGTACGATCATAAATATAAAATGATACCATACATATTTTTGTGCAAATATGAGTTAGGTAAAAAGATAGAAAAAAAAAATCCTTTGCGAAGAGTTGGGGTTTATGAGGTTCATTATAGTAATGTTAACTGGTATGGGACACACACACACACACACACACACACACACACACATATATATATATATATATATATATATATATATATATATATATATATATATATATATATATATATATAATTACCATAAGCCATTTCTAATCGTGGGCACCTCGAAAGTATCGAAAGTAAAATCATTAATAATTAGCCCATTAATCTTTTAACTGCTGACTTATGGATGAAACCCATTAAGAGTAAATTTAAAAAAACATTAGTATCCCCAAACAAGCAAAAGCACAAGCACCCATACAATGCATGCGCTCACACACTTCCAGGAAATTGAAGCCCTTAGGCCGGGAGCACACTAGCGACTCTGTGGCGCCACAAAGCTACAGCATCGTGTGGCGGGGATGTGGTCTCCCATAGGTTTCCATTGTTTTCAAGTTTTGCCGCGCAAACTAGCGACTGTGGCTCTCTGTTGCTCATCCCCGCCACAGGCGTGGCGTGGCTTTGAAAACAATGGAAACCTATGGGAGACCACATCCCCGCCACATGATGCTGTGGCTTTGTGGCGCCACAGAGTCGCTAGTGCACTCCCAGCTTTATTCATAAATATGTCTCCCCCTACCCCAAACACATAGATATTCTATTTAAATTATGTATATATATATATATATATATATATATATATATATATATATGTATATATATATATATTTATATATACACATATACATAAATATATATATATATATATATATATATATATATATATATATATATATATATATATATATATATATATATATATACACATTACGGTAGTACCTCCGTTTACTAAAACAATTTTCCCATAAGAAATAAGTGAAATTCGCTTGATGCAATCCATAAGTCCATAAATACACATATACACCTATTTTTAAAGGTTTTGCAATGGTAATCATTGAACCACTGGCAACCCCTATAATCAGAAATTCATAAAAAAAAAAATAATAATAATTCGCATCAACAGAATGTGAATGCTGACACATTTCTAGTCCCCGGGTTGCAGCCACTGAATGTAAAAATTTTAGATACTTGGTAAACAACTTTGAACATTTTCCAAAAGTTATTTCAGTCCTAATTGTCAGTAATAGACAGAAACAGGAAAACCACCTCTGCCCAATTTCATCTAAAATCTGAAGATTTCAGGTGGTTACTAACATTCACATAAATAAAGAATTTTCTAATATTAGTTATACAAAACAGAAATAGCATTAAAACCATCCTTTTTGTATGTTTGATGTATTACCAACAATACCTAGCTTTGTAGTAGTATTAAATATATTTCTAATGGTTATGAAAAATAACACGGCATCGAAAATAATAAATCATTGTAAAGTAAAATTATCAAAATCATAATACAGCGGTAAGCCTATCTGTGTAGATCAAATCATGGAATACCAGCAATAATCTATAAATTCAATAAACTCCTATTTGTGCCTCCTACCCCCCTTTTCCAAATCTGTTAAGGCCAATGGCCTGTTTACAGACACAGATCAGATCAGATTCAGGTTGAGGCTTTGCCTTTGCAACGACGCCTGTGTCTTTTAGTTTTGTGTGTTCCTTATTTTCACTAGTTTTTCTCTTTTCATCCACATTTGTTGTAGTACTCTTTTCTTATTTTCAATATTTTCTTCACAAAAAAGAAACACTATGGGGTATGCCCAACGGGCAAACAGTGATACCAGATCAGATCAGATTGAGTAGTGAGAATGAGAACTGACGACGTCAGAAGCGGGGAAACCACAGGAAATGATCTGGCAACAAACAGTGCTACCAGCTAGAGTGTAGCTTACAATCATGTGGACGTGAATTTCATAATATAATAATTTCCCAAGGATGATAAGCACTATGAGGTACTCAAACCTCAAAGAAAAGTGCATTCGGGCCACGTGCCACCTTACAGGCATTAATCTACCATATCTTATAATTATCGTAAACAACAATTCAAACAACGTAATTATTTCGGCTATCCTTATTTCTAAAGTCTTTAGTCTGTTATAGAAAGCCCATTTTGATACCTAAAGTTTTCCTAACTCATATCTTAACACAAGGGTACCTTCATGTTCATTTTAATATGAACGTGCACAAATTGATTGATCATAATTTGAGTTGCATATAAAACCAATAGAGGTGAGAACACACAAACAAACATCTCTACCAATGATGAGAACATTAAACTAATTTTTTAAACTACTAAATTTGGTAATGGGAAAAATTACTTAAGCATCCTGAATTATGGGCTTGTTTGGGGAACGAGAGAGAGAGAGAGAGAGAGAGAGAGAGAGAGAGAGAGAGAGAGAGAGAGAGAGAGAGAGAGAGAGAGAGAGAGAGAGAGAGAGAGTATTTTGGTAAGAAAATTAACAAGCAAAATCCAGTGAATCCGCCTCGAATTTAATTATTCTTTTATGAATAGTAATAATTCAGAATAGTTTATCTACAGTTCAGAAACTTTCCTTGTCTATCATCTCCTATGTGCTATCTTAATACTATCACCAATACTGAGGAAAGAAAGATCATCAAAACCATAATTTTGGGCTATTAACATCATCTGTCCCAGCCCCTGACTTGGTCGAGTTTATTTGTAAAGCGTTTCTGGTGCTTCATTCAAGCACACTCCCAAGCAGCTGCCCGTTCATGTATGCCTGTCGTTTCCTTGTTTCTGACGTCAACTGCGGTCCTGCCACTCACCCTCCTAGCTTGTACGTTGACATTATCCTTTCCCCCCAAAAGGACGTACCGGTACGTTCTTGCAAAAGACTGTTATTTACATGTTTTTTTTTTTGCATGTTTTTGATAACTTTATGAAAAACTTCAGGCATTTTCCAAAAGAATGAGACCAACCTGACCTCTCTACGACAAAAATTAAGGCTGTTAGAGCAATTTGAAAAAAAAAATATAGCAAAATGTGCTGGAAATTTAACCTTATGGCGGGGGTAAAAGGGTTATAGATCTCGTATCACTGCTTGCCTGTCATGCATGCCTAACAGTGTGGACAGGCCTTAAGCATTTGGGAAGGCAGGGGAGGGGAGGTGTGATGAATTGTAAAAAGAGTTGCATAACTTGCATATTGTGCATACTGGCTAGTACAGTGTTAACATGTTAGCCTTGCATCGGCCCGTGAGTTAAGGCTATTTACTGGGGAAGTTGCTTCTGTGGTTGCAACACGAGTTGTGGGGGACGGGATGCGCTTTGCTGAAGTGAATCTCTTCAGATAAAATTCTAACCGACACCATGCACCTTTAACATTTGATAAAAATTAAAGACGTTCCAAAATGCTATCCTGTCAAGCATCAGATTAGCAGGTCTCGGTTTATTATGGAAATAACAACAAATTTATAATGTTGATTACTTTAAAAAGTGTGAATACCAAGTACTTTCCCTTGTTGATCAATTTTAACGAGTCTGGTCTTACACCCATGACTGAAGTTTTCTTCAGCCAAACTACTTGGATCTAACACGAGACTCAGCCCACCTAAATGTTTAGTATGAAGATCCTAACCATGAGACTAAGTGTCTAGATTTAATATACGGGCTTGGAGATCAAGGTTTTTACGCAGCTTGAGAGTACTGGAAGGATAGAGACTACAGTTACGGGTTTTAGGTCTCCACTCAAACGACATCGTTCTGTTCGGGCGACCATTAGCCAGTAGGGACTATCACTAGCCCCCCTCTAACCTCTCCCCCCCCCCAGCACCACCCTGGGGAGTCCCTTCCAGTAGAAGATCTCACGATATCCACGTCCTAGCGGGGGACGTGAACTCGGGACCTCTGAAACAAAAGTCCGCGACGCTACCAACCTTGCTAGACGGTAATTCTTTCAAGCAAAACCTTTACCACCATTTTGAATAGGTACGACACTACACAATGTCAGTTCATCCAAAACATATAGTACTGGAACAACTTAACCAATGTTATGAAGTTGGGAAACGCCCTTATCCACGCTCTCTAAAATATGAGTTTCCGGAATAGGTATAATAATAAAAAAAATTTAGCCTCAGCCCAATTACGGTTTTGCCCTTAAGGTTAACTACCTTCATTACCTAATGGAGGATGAAAAGGTAATGTAAGACAAAGCAATGATGGAGGGTTCTAACTTATCCCATGTAAGGTCAACCAATACTTCTTGTAATATGTCTTTCCATTTCATTTTTCAAATAGACCGAGTCTCACACTTTAAGTAAAAGCTACAGTATCGCATTAAGGAACTAACACCTCATTATAATTGTGTTTCCTTATCAAGATATGCTTGTAACAGGAATTAAACCAAGAGTAGATTTTGATCATTTTGGCACAAGACAGAGAGAGATATATAAAAAATCACATATGAATATGTAAAGTCGAAATATTATCATAACTAAGACTTTTACCGCTGAGGATATGATTATTGGAATGAACCAAAGAGGGAAACCAAGCACATGAGTGAATGAAATGAGATTTTGGCTGTTTCCTAAATTACAACAGAAAATTGATAGAAAGGTTCATCTATAACTTCTGTAAATGAATATTCAAATTAATAACCTACATACCCATAGGTCCTTTCAAACATGTTTTCATTGTGAGTCTAAGTTTGGCTGTTCAATTTCCAGAAGACGGGTGTCGAACACCAAAATGGGAACAGCACAGTCAACCACCAAGAAATGACCATGACCAGCTGCCCCCCAGAAGGCAACAACACGCATGCTCAGAACGGCACGGCAGGCAACAAGGAGAATTCGTCAGACCCTGCACAAAAACATACAGGTAAAAACAAGTGTCCATCTTACAGTCGCAAATAAGATACAATACATATAGGTAGAAATCAAGTGCAGTGTTTACAGTAGTAGAGTCAATAGATAATACATGAATTCTAAGGACGTAAATTTATGATTTATGACATATGCCTGGTCATTGTTTGGTTGAAGCAAAATTAGTTGTAGCAATAGAATGGGGAAACAGAATTGGGGAATGTAAAAGGGAGGTAGTGAAGGTGAAATGAAGTTGAAAAAAAAACAGTTAAAAAGTAAATATCAAGAAAGATGGAAGTGAGAGAAACTGGTGATCTAGAGGAGGAATGGAAGTTAGTATAAGAGCATTTTGTTGGGCATGCAAGTGATGTATGTGGTAAGAGGTTTGTTGGAGGTAGAATGGGGAACGGTAGTAAGTGGTGGAATGAAGGAGTGAAGATGGGCATTTGTAGAATGGCTGCAGAGTCACAGTATAATGAAGTATGAAAGATATAGCGATAAAATTGCGGAAGGTGGCTGAGACAAACAGGGAGGCTGACTGGAGGTGGGGTCAGGGATTGG
This sequence comes from Palaemon carinicauda, assembly GCF_036898095.1. Lineage (NCBI taxonomy): Eukaryota > Metazoa > Arthropoda > Malacostraca > Decapoda > Palaemonidae > Palaemon > Palaemon carinicauda. The sequence goes on along the minus strand of NC_090725.1, from coordinate 3,260,091 downwards.
GTAGTCCGTAAGAAGAAAATAAGAAGTTTTGGAAGGAAGTGAAGAGAGTAAGGAAGGGTGGATCGAGGAGTGAAGACACAGTGAAAGATGAAAATGAAAAGTTGTTGAAAGATGAGGCAAGGAAAAGGTGGGCAGAATATTTTAAAAGGTTGCTGAATGTTTAGGATGATAAGGAGAAGGCAAATATAACTGCGTTTTCAGATGTTATGATGCCAGTGATGGGAGATGAGAATGATAGAGAGATTACAAAAGATGAAGTGAAAAGAGCACTAGACAAAACGAAAGCAGAAAAAGCACCTGGTATGGATGGTGTTAAGGCTGCGATGTTAAAGGAAGGAGTTGTGACTGTACTGGAAGGGTTGGTAAGATTATTTAATATATGTTTTATGTTGGCAATGGTACCAGTGGATTGTGCATGTGGTGTTTTTCCACTACACAAAGGTAGAGATGTGCATGCTTGTTGCAATTCTAGGGGTATTAGTTTATTGAGTATTGTTGGAAAAGTAGAGTGTTGATAAATAGGATTAAGGATAAAACATAGGATGCAATTTTAGAGGTACAGGGTAACTTTAGAAAAGGTAGGGGATGTATATATCAGATTTTCAGTTAGGCAGATATGCAAGAAATATTTAGTAAGAGGTAAAGAGGCATATTTTGCACTTATGGACCTGGAGAACGCTTATGATAGAGTTGATAGGGATGCAATGTGGAATAAGATGAGGTTTTATGGAATTGGTGGAAGGTTGTTGCAAGCAGTGAAAAGTATACATAAGCAGTAGAGCAAGCCTTATGATAGGGAATGAATTGAGTGAGTGAGTGGTATCCAGTGAGAGTGGGGCTAAGACAGGGATGTGTGGTATTGCCATAGTTGTTCATTTTTTTTGTGATGGAGCTGTAAGAGAGGTGAATGCTCAAGTGCTTGGTCGAGGATTGAAAATGATAGATGAGAGTGATCATGAGTGAGAGGTGAATCAGTTGCTACTTGCGGATGATTCTGTATTGGTTGCAGACTTGGAGGAGAAGCTGTGTCGATTAGTGACTGAATTTGGAAGGGTATGTGAGAGAAGGAAGTTGGGAGTAAATGTGGGTTAGAGTAAGGTTCTGAGGTGCATAAGAAAGTAGGGTGGGGCTAGATTGAATACCATGTAGAATGTAGAGTTGCTTGAGGAAGTAAATCAGTTTAAGTACTTAGGTTCTGTTGTTGCTGCATATGGTGGAGTGGAAGCAGATGTACGTCAGAGAGTGAATGAAGGATAAAAGTGTTGGGAGCATTGAAGGAGTGGTAAAGAATGGTGGGTTAGGAATAAATGTAAAGAGAGTTCTGTATGAGAAAGTAAAACTTTTTATTGCAAAATTAGTCCATTTTACAGATAATCTTGGAAAAAGAAACTAATAATAATGACGATGATGGTCATAATCTTTCTCTAAAGCAGCCAATGAATTATTTTTGTTCTCCAAAACAAACATGAAATAAAAATGAAACCAACTTAACCATAAAGGATAATCAACATGCATATTACAACACATAAAAGTGAATGATATTAGACAACGTAATCTATTTTCAATAACTGTAGTTTCAAAAATTTGT
>NC_090725.1:3068503-3253503 GCF_036898095.1 Palaemon carinicauda | reverse complement strand
AGCAGAGCCCAGCAGCAAAGTTAAGCTGGCTTTTTTTTTTTTTTTCAAGTCAACATTTCATGTCTCCATTAGTAATTTCACTTTCTCATTAAAAAAAAAAGTTTCTTTGTCTTTAATAATAAATATGTAATAAAAAAAATCTTTTCCTATCCTAACAATCTTAGAAATTCTCCTAAAAATCTAAAATCTTTAAAGCAATATATAATTTTCTTAACAATACAATCATGAGTTCTTAACTAACTCGTTAAATTTTCAATGGCGGTTCCAGGTTCCCTGAAGTCATGTTGCTATTAAAACTGCCAACAAGTATCGACCACCTGTCAGTCTGCTAGACTCTTACTTTTGATTTTATGCCTGGGACTTGCAGGGTGGTTCAGGCAGAAAGTTTAATTTAAAGGAATCAAGTTTGTATATTTATGAAAAATAAACATTACTTTTTAAATTTTTCATTTGTTCCTTCATGAATACAAACCATCGACCTTTAATATGAGACTCATTCTCAGGGAGGAGGAAGTCCATACGAACCCAAATTTGGGATAAATTTTCTTGGAAATGTCAGACCGACTGACTTGCAGAGGAGCAACGGTGATGACACAGCCAACCTTAACGGTCTGTGCATATGGTTACAACAGGAGGGAGGTTAGGCCCGTGCCAAACAAATGGCACTAGTTCACAGGAGAACTTATATCCTCGTGTGGAATATGTTGCCCGAATGTATTCATAACTGTTAAAAGAAATGGATTTTAATACATTCTTTCATCTCCCCCCTCATCTGGGAGGATGTGAGGGATATATCTTATTAAGCCTACCTTCATCTGACATCTGGTCCAACTCGTAAAGGCCATGACTCCTGCAACACCAAGAGAATGGAAGAAGGACTCTAGGCTTATGTAAAAATTCTGTCTTAGAGTAGATCTTTCTTGTCCCATTTAGGAGTTAGACTGGCTACGCCTGTTCAGATGCCACCACAGGACAAAGGATGAAGGTATCTAAGGATCTGTAGTATGCTCCTGTATGTAGTGGAAGGTACAGATTGTCTGGCATTTCCAAACTCTTGCCTTTAATGCCTTAGCTGCTAAAATGCTTTCTTGAATAATAAGATAGAGCTGATGCCAGACTTTGTAAGGCCTTACTTGAGATGGACCTCCAAGCCCCTCGTTGGTTGAAGGATGGGCACATCTGATGGTCTCACAAAGCCAGAAAGATGCCCTGTTCTTGGAATTACGAAAGCTGTACATTTATTAAATATCTTGGGTGTCAGATCTTTGTCTGATGCACATCTCAAAGGCTCATACAAGAGGCTTGAGAACATGGGTTACTTCCACTCCAGGTAGCTGAGGTCACAGGGTAGGCAAGACCTCTAAAAGTTCCTCAAGAACATAGACAGTTCCCACAAATAGGAAATGTATAAAACCTTCAGTATAAAGGCTGAGTGATAACCTTTCACCTCTGAGACTGAGAAGAGATTATCTTGACAAAGGAAGACGAGAAATGCAGTAATTATCTTCAAAACAGTTCTAATGGAGAAGTATCCTTTCTATAACTCCAATGCAGAAGATGGCCCACTTCCTCTGGTAGGCAGCTATAGAGGATCTTTACAGGTATCTATACATCTGTTCAGTGCATCACAAAAAGGCTTTTGCTAAACAGTTTCTACCCATTAAGTGCGGCTAAATGTGAAGATTGGGCAACTGGGGTAGTTTTCTCAGTACATCACTAAGGAGCATCAACAGATCTGGATACTATTCAGCATAAGGCGAAGTGTGGAAAGGTTTATGTATCTAGATTGTCCCATTGATGATGAAAAGTGACCTTAAACGATGGCCAATGATCAGGAACAGGAGAGCAGAACTACTGAAGTTTCCTGTTCCACCATGTGGAGAACAAGTTGGTCACAGGTGATCCCCAGAAATCAAAAAGCCTTTTTGCCATGCAAGGATCTTAGGACCACTCCGAACTTGCAACCAGTCCTTGGTGACTGAGCATGTCTACTAGTACTGTACATTAATTTTTCCTAGAATGAGTACTGCTGACAGCTCTACAGCATTGTCCACTTCCCTGCTTTGTTAACTTGTAAAGAATGTATAAGAATCTCTCTTTGCTTAATGTGCATCAAAACAGAAGTTTTTCCGCTTATCAGTACTACTGGGTATCCTATAAAAATTGACAAGAAAGCTTACACTTTTAGGAATGCTGCTCATATTTCCAACAGGTTGATATGCAAATACTTTTCCTCTGGAGACTACATCCCTGAACCAACTTGGTCCCTCAGATGAGCATCCATTTCTCCTTGGATGAGTCTGAGAGTAAAACCATCTCTGGAGATGGGGAATTAAGTGGAACTCCCATGGTAAAATTTTTATCATTCAGTTACCAGGAAAGATTGGCCCATACCTCCAGCTTATATGAAATAGAATGGAATGAAAGATTGTTGGTTGTCGGCTAGTGACATTATAGACACCATTAAAGTGATTATAGACAACAATGGTAGAGCTACCTCTCCGAACCTGCTGATGTTATCATCTGGTGGGAAGACTTTCGCTGCTGCCATGTCTATCAGCAGGCCCAGGTACATCTGCTTTGACGTGAGACTCTACTTTTCCAGATTTACCACAATCTCTAGGTTGTAACAAAAGGAGAGTAGTTGATCCCAATCTTAAAGCAACTGCCTCTCAGAAAAGGTGAGGACCAGCCAGTCATTGAAATACATCAACAGACATATCTTGTTCAAGTGGGCCAAAGCCCACTGGAGGAGTGGTTGATAGCCCAATGCACAAAACTTTGAACTTGTACACTACTTCCTTAAGTACAAATTGGGGATACTCTCTCCAGGACTGATGGATTCATGGATTCATATTTGAAAATAAGTGTCTTTTAGATCCAGCCAAAGCATGAAGTCTTCCTTTAGGATGGTAGACCATGCAATGTTTTCCGTCTCTATGATGAACAGTTTGATAAAAATTAATATATTGTTTAGCAGCGAGATATTGATAACTGGTTTCTAGTCTCCAACATCTCCACCAGGAAGTGCCGACTTCAAAACCCCAGAGATGATACTAAATTCCACTGTCACAGGAGCCATTTTAGCTTCTCCAAGCTCATTGCAGTCATTCATAAATCTCAACAAACTAATACTCTATCTTAGAGGTCTCCACCAGCACCGGATTAAAATTGGGCATCCATGAAGTCTTCCCCCATATATGAGGAGTTCTCCATATTTACCTCAGGAGACAGCTTTTTCCTCACAGAGCAAGCACGATCCTCATTTTATTACATTCTTTTAAATTTTAGTGAAAAAGGTCATCAAGATACCTCATTATAATCGAGCTTTGATAAAGGACATGTTACTAAACGGAAGCCCAATTGATGATCAGCTTCTCTTTTTAAAGAAGAACGGCCTTTGTCCTCATGCTTCCAGAAACTGAAGAAGTACTGTATATCTCAGTCTCTGTGTTGCCTGTTGGTGAGACCTGGCGAGCATCCATACACACTGCAGGTAAGCAATGGAATAACCAGATGCTCATAAGAGCAGTCCTGGGTTGTCACCTGCTCTGGTCTCTGGTCACATGTGTACATGGAACTTTTAGTCTCATGCATTGGCCACTCTAAAAAATAACAGATGACCGGAGCTGTTGTTCCCTGTTATATGTACATTAAATATATGAATATTGTATTATAAAAACTATGAAAAAGGCTTATTTTTACCTATTGAATATTAATGTAAAATTAAAATACTGCAATTCAAACACATCATCATATTATAGATCAAAGAGTTTCTGGATACTTCTCCTAACTACTTCGAAAATAGCCATCTGATGGTTGGGTTGCGTGACACTTCTATGGTTCTACAGGAAGATTTGAGAGTGGGTCCTTGGCGTGGCATTGTGTAATAGATTTTACATAATCTGCATTGCGTATAATAGCTATATGTAACATTGCCTTCCACACAAGAGTGTGGGAGCGTTTCCAGTAACTCGGGAGTTACAAGGAGAAGGATCATGAGGGGACATATCATGAGGCAACCAATAATGCATTGACTGATCACAAGGAAACCAAAGATGGTACAGTATTCCTAAACACATTTACGTGAGGGAAGGTCAGGTTGCTCATGAAAGTAAAAAGACTAATCACTGGTACTTTCCATCCATGTGTGATGGAACCCCACTACGAGCCAACATATCTCCCTTCAGAACCGAGGTATCTTTAGGGAGAGGGAACAAGATGTACTTCCAGCATCAAGGAGAATAGAGAGGAGAAAGGCAACAACCTTCATCCTGACCAACAGTGTGCGTTTTAAGTCTGGTAAGAGACTGAACACTGGTAGCATAAGAGTAAATTCTTGTACTTTCGATGATTTCATCTTCTTAGAAATAGTAACATCTAAAGAATCCGATGAAGACAAGGCAGTGGAAGAACTAGAGGAGTAGGAGGGGCACAAATGGTTCTTCTTGCCTGCTTTCTTTGTGGTCAAGGACTAGGGAGCCAACGACGACTCTCCCACAGAAGATAAGGCTACAGGGGCTTCTTTAACAGAAGAAGAGATCACACCAGCAGGTGCTACTATCTCCAGTACGTCCACAGGTGTAATAAGAAATGAGATAGGCACAGTAGAAGAAATTTCAGAAGTTCTGGTGATGGCCAACATTTTCAGAAGCTTTCACACTGACAGTGCATCAATAATACTTAAGGCAGGCCACAAATTCCTTATGTGTATAACATTGTCATTTGTCAGTACAACCGCAAGAAACCCTCGAGGAAAAGGAAGAGGAGAATTACTTTCATTAGGGAAAATAATACTTCTACTTTCTCTGAGTATCACCACAAAGGCCAGCTAAGATCTTCGCCCTCCCACGAATTCCTCCAAAGAAGCCAGCCCTAGAGGAACCCAAGGGAGACACAACAGGTCAAGAAACACCAGAAGGAAAGAACAGGCTATAATGTTTCTTCAGCATCAGTTTTGGATTAGACACTCGTCATAGGGGGAAGACAACGAAGTGCCTCACCAACTGCAAAATATACAAAGATGATGGTAAGCAACAGAAGATTTAGACAAACCTGTCCCACTTTTTTGCAGTTTCACCTGGGCCCAACTACATGTCATCAGACTTATCCATTTATTATAGGTAGTACGTTGGCCATGGCACCAGCCACCCGTTAAGATACTACCACTAGAGAGTTATGGGGTCCTTTGAGTGGCCAAACAGTACTACATTAGATCTTTATCTATGGTTACGGTTCATTTTCCCTTTGCCTACACATACACCGAATAGTCTGGCATATTCTTTACAGATTCTCCTCTCTCCTCATACACCTGACAACACTGAGATTACCAAACAATTCTTCTCTCAAGAGGTTAACTACTGCACTGTAATTGTTCAGTGGCTACTTTCCTCTTGGTAAGGGTAGAAGAGACTCTTTAGCTATGGTAAGCAACTCTTCTAAGAGAAGGACACTCTAAAATCAAACCAGTGTTCTCTAGTCTTGGGTAGTGCCATAGCCTCTGTATCATGGTCTTCAACTGTCTTGGGTTAGAGTTATCTTGCTTGAGGGTACACTTGGGCACGCTATTCTATCTAATTTCCCTCTTTCTTGCTTTGTTAAAGTTTTTATAGTTTATATAGGAAATATTTATCTTAATGTGGTTGCTATTCTTAAAATATTTGATTTTTCCTATTTTCCTTTCCTCACTGAGGTATTTTCCCTGCTGGGGCCCCCAAGCTTATAGCATCCTGCTTTTCCAACTAGGGTTGTAGCTTAGCAAGTAATAATAATAATAATGATAATAATAATAATAATGATAATAATAATAATAAGACAGCCAAAATTGGAGAGGCAGCTAGAATATGTGTGTATAGCTGCTTGTGGCCGAAGTCAAAAGCGTTAACTACCCATTGGTAGTTATAACTACCATGTTAAATTCTAAAGGTTGTTCCAGCTTCACTGAAGTCATATTCTTATTAAAGGAAGATGGTTTATATTTGTGTAAGAATAATCCTTCCTACTACCATGCAATGGTTTATTTGCCTTGATCATTCCATGAGGATTTGACTCATCTTTCAAAGACCTCTATATTTTCATATTAGTAAATTAGTGTGAAAAATTCCTTAATGATAATTGAAGTTTTAAGTATATAAATTATAGTAATCTTGATTTATTGCATTATCAGCTAGTCTTTATGTTATGTAAATATTAATATGACTAATGTTAGTATATGCTAATGATCAATTATAAACCACATCAGGAAAACCAATATCAAAATATAAATCATATGTTTATATAAATATGTATTTGTAAAAATGAACTTTTAAACTGTATATTTTCTTAATAAAAGTAAAAAAAAAAAAAAACTTTTTCTTTAGGCTATTCTTAATGGTGTTGCATAAAGAACTGTTTTCTCCTTTGCCTTCCTTTAATCAGTTCCGTCTTTTAGTTAAAACTTGCCATTTGTTCCTACACAAATGCAATACTTTATCCCTTAATGTAGGGGACTTGCTCATTGTTGGGAGGTAATTCCTAAATTAAAGGGAGAGAATGTTGAAGGCAGTTATCATCCTCACATACCAAGCAAGCACATGGTTGCAAAGAAGGCTCTGTCATAGCCCTCTCTCTTCTTGTAGGAAGGATGGAGGCATCACTTCTTTCAAGCCTATTCTTTAAAAAGAGGTAGGTTTTGACTGTAAACTGTTTTTATACTTCTCACTGAAGCATGAAGAGCACTGTCCAAACAAATATCATATTTGTATCTTAAAAAATATGGCAATTGCAAGGAAGGTTATAAAACATGTGGATAACCACCACCTGTCAGAGGAACAGGATTCCACGGACTTATGGGCAGTAATTGAGATGTGACAAGTAGAGCGGTCCGTCACATCAGACTCCGGCCCTCATTGCCTAAGAGCGCCTCAGTGGCGTGGTCGATATGGTGTTTGCGTCCCACCTCGGTGGTCGCAGATTCGATTCTCGGCCATTCTATTGAGGAGTGAGAGAAGTGTATTTCTGGTGTTAGAAGTTCACTCTTGACGTGGTTCGGAAGTCACGTAAAGCCATTGGTCCCGTTGCTGAATAACCACTGGTTCCATGCAACGTAAAAACACCATTCAAACAAAATCATTGCCTAAGAATGGCCAAGTTCTTCCTAGAAATGGTCAAGGAGCCCACTCTTACATATCAGATTCCCCTTGAGTCATACATCCCATTCTGAGTGGATCATAGCATCGACAGAAAAAACTCACTAAGCAGTAGGATGACTGTGTTAAACACATCTTACAATCTCTATCAGCACTGCTCACATAGGGCCTATACACAAATGAAGAGTGTAGAGTCGGAAGAAGGTACAGATGGATTCTGCATAGCAGAGGCTTGAAGGTTTGCTTGTTCAGTTCTTAAAAGCCAAGGTTGGGAAAACCAATTGAGTACAATATTGCTGACTCTTCATTTACAGCTTAAACTCACGGTCCTGGGCGGGGATCGATCTCTTGCCATGCGAATGCTAGGCAAACACATTACCACTGTACTAGCCAGGAGGCCTAACATCTATCTGTGGTGGAAATTTCGTCAAAATCTATCAATTTATTTTGACGTAATCTTTAAAATTAAGAAAAATGCAAATCCGGATCCAGATCCAGTCTATCTCCAAAATTTAATGGGCACTTAAGTATCATAGGTCACAATGCAAGCCGTGGTTTTTGCTGTGGGTTGCAGTAAAAAAAAAAAAAGTTTGAAAAACGCTGGTATATATGATGATTAAGGAATTTGTAAAAGATCATCTCACAAACCAAGAGGTACGTAAAACTGTTTACTTATAATAGTTCGTTTAATCGGCATCGTCAATTTATATGCATTTTTTTCTTTGGTTTGCACATTGTTTTATTTATTTGTATGAAAAAGAAAATATTACCTCTAGAAAAACAAATATGAAGACAATTCCAACACAAAGGTAAATTATTATTATTATTATTATTATTATTATTATTATTATTATTATTACAATCTAAGCTGCAACCCTAGTTGGAAAAGCAAGATTTATTTGCATGAAAAAAAAAAATATCACTTTTAGAAAAACAATTATGAAGGCAATTCCAACACAAAGGTAAATAAAGTACATAATTTTAAGGGAAAAAAACTAATGAGATGGATATGTTGTTTGTTCGTGAATTGCGGTTTCAAACGTGGAACACAGAAAGACAATGCTACATGCATATCAAGTGCAGTATTGAGCCTGTTTCTGTCCTTAGTCTTTAATTAAGTTCATGTGAAAAATCCCAGTACACACAAGTAGGTATAGTCAATTTCTTTTAGCGATGCAAATTTGCACCGACTCGCAGCGGTGCCCGTTTAGCTCGGAAAAGTTTCCTGATCGCTGATTGGTTGGACAAGATAATTCTAACCAATCAGCGATCAAGAAACTTTTCCGAGCTAAAAGGGCACCGCTGCGAGTCGCTGAAAATCTGCCTCGCTAAAAGAAATGGACTATAGTTGTTGAAAGTAATATTAATAGAATAACCTTTTTACTTAGTGGAAATTCCCTTTTGTTTTTAACCCAAAATGAGCATAAATTCAATTTTCCAAAATTGTCTCTAAGTGTAAAGGAACAGCTAAGATGCCGCAATTCAGCTCCCTCTTCAAGTAATAAGTTCAACTCAGGACTCTGGAAACCAAGTAGATTTTTTATTCAAAGTCTTTTCTTAAATGATTAAAATTTCACTTCAGGAAAATAATTATTAAAGCTTTGAGACAGGAGTGTGAGATGTGACTAAATCTCTATTTTTAACTCGGTAAATAAGTTGTTGTCGACAACATTCTCAGCAATGTCTTGTAACAATTTTGGAAACATATAATAAGTATGATCATCATCTTTAAGTCTTCCTTGCCATACGAGGTAATCAGAGAGAGAGAGAGAGAGAGAGAGAGAGAGAGAGAGAGAGAGAGAGAGAGAGAGAGAGAGAGAGAGAGAGATTGCCACTAGTCTGTGGCAAAACCTTGAACTTGTTTTGACAGCAATAGCATTCATTTTGTATTAATACAATGCATTCATTATATACTGTACTATTGTGTTTGATTAGTAAAGACTGTCTTGTCATGGGTGAAATCATTGAAAACCTAGTGACGATTTATGAGTGCTGTGCAATATTTAAAGTTGTTTATATTCTTCACTTTGCTCTTATTTGCGTATTTTTTATTTCCTTAATTTTTGTCACGACCCATTCTATTTTTCACGCTACCTACTAAAGGGTCGGGACCCACAGTTGGAAAAACGCTGTTAAATACCCTCATATGGTAAAGATCGACTACGGTTTCATACTTCCTTTACCAAGCTTCTACACCTTTATTTTCTTCTTGAGAGATTGTTTGCTTTCATGTGGTGAATGTTCTAAATAGTCGGATAAAGACGTGGGGGATTACGCTTTGTCTTGGCTTTCCTCTACTAGAAATTATATGCCTACCTATAGTCCATTTCTTTTAGCGAGGCAGATTTACACCGACTCGCAACGGTGCCCTTTTAGCTCGGAAAAGTTTCCTGATCGCTGATTGGTTAGAATTATCTTGTCCAACCAATCAGCGATCCGGAAACTTTTCCGAGTTAAAAGGGCACCCCTGCGAGTCGGTGCAAATATGCCTGGCTAAAAGAAATGGACTATAGCACATAGAATTTTCGAAAATATTTATAAACTAGTTCAGCTTCATCTGAAATGTCATTTGAGAGACCTAAATATGCATCATGAAATTCACCAGGTTCTGAAAATGAGAAAGCAACCAACTGTCATAAACTTAGAGGCTAAATTTGTAATGATTGTAACTTTAGAATTTAAACTTTTCACTTAAATTTCTCGATAACCCTTTTCGACCAATTTTCCTGTCGACGAATAGTCAGTTCGACCAGTTATCGTTAGACCAACTGTCTTTCGATCAATCGTCATATACCTATTAAAACATAATCTTCGCATCAAAGTTGGGGAAAGTAATTAGATCTTTCATATATAATCTATAGTAACTTCAAAAAGAGAGGAAGAGAAATAGGTAGAATGAAGTGCCTAAGTGTACCCTTAAGCAAGAGAAGTGTAGAGAACTCTAACCCAAGACAGTGGAAGACCATGTTACAGAGGCTATTACACTACCCAAGACTAGAGAACAATGGTTTGATTTTGGAGTGTCCCTCTCCTAGATGAGCTGCTTGACATAGCTAAAGAGTCTCTTCTACCCTTACCAAGAGGAAAGAAGCCACTGAATAATAACAGTGCAGTATATAGCTAATCCCTTGAGTGAATATGAACTGTTTGGTAATCTCAGTGTTGTCAGGTGTATGAGGACATGGAAGAAGGTGGGAAAATAGGCTAGACTCTTCGGTGTATGTGTAGGCAAAGGAAACATTATCCGTAGCCAGAGAGAAGAATCAAATGTAGTGCTGTCTGACCAAAGGGCCCAATAACTCTAGCTTTAGTACCTCAATGGGTGGCTGATGTCCTGGCAAACCTACTAACTGAGTTAACAGAAGTCTTTCTGGCCCTGCAAATAAAATCAAATTTTCTAGCAATAATGAATGTATTTGCGTTTTTTTTTTTTTCACAGGCAGCAACACATAAACAGCTGGTAATATTTTCCTGTTGTCTGAGTAATAGAATAAATGAGGTAAGTTTTAAATGTACAATCAAAGAACCAGATATCCAAGTCGGCTAGTCTTTGTAAATTATTTTCATTACACAAATCTTTCTCGGATTTTTTTTTTTTTTTTTTTTTTTTGCATTCAAAGTCTCGTTCTCTGCCTTAGTATCAAACAAATGGAAATTTTTTCCCCATTATGAATTAACCACCAGCTTATTCGGGATTATTCAGTCAAAAGCAGAATTTGTGGACGCTAGATTTTTTTTTTCTACGTATACGATGAATAGCTTGTCTCAATTGATGTAGATGACAGTTCAACAACATAGTTCATATCTAGTTTATGTTATTTTACTGCATAATTACCGCTGGTGTTGCATTTGTAGTCTTCTGCCAGACCTTTCAGAGAGAGAGAGAGAGAGAGAGAGAGAGAGAGAGAGAGAGAGAGAGAGAGAGAGAGAGAGAGAGAGAGAGAGAGAGAGAGAGAATGTCACTTCTGAGTTTTCAATTCGTTTCAATTTGTCACTTTTGTTATGTCACTTCTAAATTTCCATTTAATTTAAATTTGTCACTCATTTTGTTGCCACTATTTCGATTTATTTATATTTGTTAAGCTTTATTGTCACTTATCTAAATGTTCAGTTCAATTTGTCACTCTTTTGTTATGTCACTCGAAGTTTCAATATATTTTGTAGAGGAAGCTACATTACTGCTCTTCTCTAAGGAACACATACAACTTTTGGAGTACCATCTTAAATTGTACAGATTGCAGTGAATAAGAGAATACAAATTGCAAATAGTGAGACTGTGGGCGTGATTATAATCCTCGAAAGAGTCCAGCATAGAATTCTTAAAACATCCGTTCTTGTTTTATACTTTTTATTATAAGTGTTTAATCTAATGTTTCATAGTTATTTTTCTATAGAGATATTCATGAATTTTACATTTTACTATTAAAGTGAGACTGTGGGCGTGATTTTAATCCTCGAAAGAGCCCAGCAGAGAACTCTTAAAACATACGTTCTTGTTTTATACTTTTTATTATAAGTGTTTAATCTAATGTTTCATAGTTATTTTTTATATAGATATTCATGAATTCTACATTCTACTATTGATAAATACTGGACTTGTTTCTAGAGATAAATGATTTTATAAAATCATTGGCCGGAAATGAGAGTCATCACTTCAAAAGATTTTTCTTCAATGTAAACGTCTTTTGCTCGCTAACGTTAGGTACCTAAGTATTAACAATAACAAATATATTTTTTCCATTTGTATTTGACAACTTACTAAACATAGTACTATGACTGAATTCCAGTGGCCTTGGCAGTATAGTTTTCCACCATTTTTTACGTAAGCATTAAACTTGTTTTTAATATTGGTAACTATCTAGGAACCAGATTAATGTAATGATACTTTATTCTCGATAAATACTTGAAGTAAAAAATTTTACAACTGCATATTTCGTAAAATTTTTGCTGTTTCAATCAAAATTATTGATGCAAATCATTTGTACTGTGTATGTATGATAGCGGCCACCTGCATGTATGATTACGGCTAACTTAGAATACGGCAGTGTAAGGGGGTATCGAAGGGGGCGTTAAGCCCCCCCCCCCCTCCCGTTAGGTAAGTAAGTAACGACAGGGCTTGTAGGTTAGGGGGGAAAATTGAGGCTAGTTGATGTCCATTTTTAATCCACAAGGGAGGAACTGGCCGCTGACATACAAAGGCTCCCTCTTGTTTTCTGTTTCTTCATCTACGTGCAAAACTTTTCAAATCATATCACTAGTGGAATTTTTTTCTGGATCTGAAACGTAAAATTTAATGAATGGGGTGTATGTATAATAGCGGCCATTTGTATGTATTATTATGTTTAACTTAGAATACGGTTAAATAAGTAGGTAAGGACACGGCTTGTTGGTTAGGTTAGGGGGGAAGTTTAGGTTAGTTGATGTCTATTTTTAAGGTAAATGTGTAGGAGAGCTCCGCGCTCGATTTAAAAGTTTCTAAAAGTAGAAAACGAAAGAAAACAGTAAATTAGAGCTACAGTTACCTTGAAACTGTGAGATAATCCTCCTACAACCACCTAACTCTTACACAGAAAATGTAAGCATAAACCTACTACTACAATTATGGGGGACCCCAGTGGGAAGCGGGGTTTTTGGGTGGGGGGAGGAGGAGAAAAGTGATTTTTCAGGGCACTACCGAACCTAATACAACTACCTACCCTACCCTGGGGGCCATGTACCCCTACCTAGGCCTACCGGGGGGGGCTCCGCCCCCCCTGCGACCCCCCCTTAAGGCCACAGTAATTTTCAGGGCACCACCGAACCTAAGACACCCACCTAACCTAGCCTATGGGGCCCTGTACCCCTACCTAGGCCTACCGGGGGGGGCGGTGCGACCCCCCCTTAAGGCCACAGTAATTTTCAGGGCACCACCGAACCTAAGACACCCACTTAACCTAGCCTATGGGGCCCTGTACCCCTACCTAGGCCTACCGGGGGGGGGGGCTCCGCCCCCCCTGCGACCCCCCTTAAGGCCACAGTAATTTTCAGGGCACAACGTTAACGTAAACTGCAAACTACCACATACCTTACTGTTATGGTGTAGGTGGATACAAATCTGCTGCTGCCAGGAGGAAGTGATGAAGTCTTTTGGCAGGATCAGTTATGGCCAATTTAAAGTAGGCCACGGCCAAATACCCCACAAAATGATCTTTTCTTCTTCCGTATTTGGGGACCAGGGCCTTGGTGCCTCTCCAGGTATGTTCTATGGTGTTAGTATGAGCACCTGTAACTGGGTCAACAAAATTAACACTATGATTAACTGTGAGGTGCTTATAACCTTCTTTTTCTAAACAATTATATGCCTTCCAACAATCCGATATCACCGTGGTACCTTCTGCTAAATACTGGCGGATAATAGCCAGTAATGTTTCAGCGGAGCGGTCTTGCACCGGCACAAAAAATAAATCCCGGGTTTCACGGCAGATACCACCAAACACCCACTGACCCTCTATGACGCGTCCAACATTGTACTTGCGCTTGCCAAATTTTGATTCATCAAATTCAACGGTTAATCCAGGGCCTCCAATTTTCCGAGAACGTCTCAGACCCCAAGAAATAAGCACCTCACGGCAAAACGAACACCAATCAACGATAGTGTGATTATTGAGTTTCAGTTCAAACGAAACAAATTCAAATGAAAACGCCTTTTGCAAAAAAAGGAACACAAACTTCAATTTTCAATATTAATCTTACCCGATGATCATGTAGCTGTCAACTCCGTTGCCCGACAGAAATCTACGGTCGGGATACGCCAGCGATCGCTATCCAGGTGGGGGTGTACTCAACAGCGCCATCTGTGGTCAGGTACTCAAGTACTTCTTGTCAACAAGAACTCAATTTTTCCTCTGTCGTGCCGCCGGCAAGACCTACTTGGATACGCTGTTGATTTTGGAGTCTTTTGTTCACGATTTGGTGATGTATTTGCTCTAAAGTTTAGCCTTCGCTGTTCAGGAAGCTTTATCCTTAGCTTAGCAAGCTTTTGGAATTAATTTGATTTATTGGTTAACGAACTTTGCTTAATTTTGGAATTCCCCCTTGACCACTTCTAAATTCAAGATGTCTGACCATTCCCAAGTTCCTAAATACAGGCAGTGTAGTGTTAGGACTTGTACTAGGCGTCTTCCGAAGGCCTCTATAGATCCTCACACCGTATGTTCCAATTGTAGGGGTAAATCCTGTCAATTGGAAGATCGATGTGGGGAATGTGCTGGGCTTTCGGAATTCGATTTTAACGAATTCCTTAGATATGCACGTAGGTTAGAGAAGGAGAGAGATAGGAGGAGTTCTTCTCGCTCTGTGGATTTTTCCTCTCCCCATGCCCCTCAACCTTTTCCTTCCCCTGTGGTGGTGACTCCCGAACCTGCTACGAGTGCTCAGCCTGCAATGGCTGATATGTTGCGTGCCATTCAGGCTCTCGGTGAGAAGGTGGAGTCGTTGGTTAGTGACCGCAATCAGCTCTTAGCAGATGTCAGAGAGCTGAAAGCGAAGAGTGCAGTGGGAAGTGTTAGTGCTAGTGATGTGCATAGTGTCAGTGTCAGTGTTGCGCATGAGGGTACATCTGTGCGTGCCAGTCGTCCTCCCAGTCCGGGACCTCTTGCAAGCTCCCAAGCCCAGGGGAGAAGCAATGTCGAAGGACCAAAGGGTTCGGCAGGCCTTGATCGGCGCACGGATGTATCCTCAGTGGTTGCGGACGTATCTGTTAAGGATCGTCCCATCCACATACAGACGAATGAGCCCTTACATTCCTCGTCTGTGGAAGAAGTTTCCAGGAGGAAACGGTGGACCAAGGTCTCACGACCGCTCAAACGTAAGGTCCCTTCCGAGCTAGTCCAACGGCCCAGGTGTAGCCACTGGGTCAGTTCGGACTCGCCACAGTCATCTGATGACTGCACACCTCCCAAGAGAGGTAGAGTGGTCCCTCAACAGGCTACTGCTCCGTCTGTTGTTGCTCCAACCACAGTAGACCCTAAGTGGTCCATGCTGCAGACTATGCAGTCTCAGCTTGCGGCATTCATGCAGGAGTATCATGCCGAGAAGGTTAACACCTCTCCTGTTAACCTACAACCCGCAGAGGTTGTGCGCTCAGCAGATACTGCGGCTGCCTGCTCCCACACCCCACCTGTGAGAGCTCCTCCACCGATGCGCAGTCCTCCCTGCCAGACGCATGTTCTTGCTGCACCATCTGCTAACATGCGTGAGCTGCCGCATCAGGAGTTGCCGGGTTCCAGCACTATGCGGCATTCTCCTCAGCCCATGCAGCATGCTCTGCAGACCTTACAGCATGCTCCGCATACCATGCAGCATGAGCCGCATACCTTACAGCATGCTCTGCATACCATACCGCATGCTCCTCAGCCCACCGCAGCCCCTCCCTCACACCAGCCCTCTGCTTTTGTTGTTGCCAGCTCGCAGACTGTCCAGCAGAGGCATGATGTTGGATCCGCAGGTACGCATGCACCCGTTCTGCAGGATTCAGCCGTTCAGCTTGCTGCTCTGCCTTTGCCACTCACAACTCAACTTTCGGATGATGATGTATCGGATGATGAAGCTGCTCATCTGGATGAACCTCACTCTGATGTTGAAGGACACAAGTCTTCGCCACCCTCCTTAGACTTTCGCAAAGTCCTTGCCTTGTTCAGGGACTTGTATCCTGAGCATTTTGTGTCTGCAACCCCTCGTTCTCCTCCCTCCGAGTTTGCTCTGGGCATGCAGTCTGCTGCGCCTGCCTTCACCAAGCTTGTTCTCGCCAGATCATCTAGGAGAGCTTTGAGGGTTATGGGGGACTGGTTGCATTCCAAGAAGCAACTGGGAAGGACCTCTTTTGTGTTTCCTCCTCCCAAGCTTGCTTCTAAGTCGAGCGTCTGGTATGCCACGGGAGAGGAACCTGGCTTGGGGGTTCCTGCCTCTGCCCAGGCCGACTTCTCAAGTCTGGTTGACTCTCCCCGCAGGTTGGCTATGAGACGTTCGAAGATCTGCTGGTCCTTTTCCGATCTAGATCATCTGTTGAAGGGAGTCTTTCGTGCCTTCGAGATATTCAACTTCCTCGATTGGTGTTTGGGAGCCTTAAGCAGGAAGACTTCCCCTTCAGATAAGGACTCGGCCATGCTGATCATGTCTAGCATGGACAAGGCAATTCGGGATGGGTCTGGTGAACTTGCGGCTTCATATGTATCAGGAGTCCTCAAGAAGAGAGAACATCTTTGCTCCTTCTTATCTGCTGGTATCACTCCTTGCCAGAAGTCAGAGTTGTTGTTTGCTCCTCTCTCCAAGTGTCTGTTTCCGGAGGAGTTGATTAAGGGGATGGCTGCCTCACTTATCCAGAAGGATACTCATGATCTGATGGCTTCTTCTGCACGTAAGGCTAAAACCTTACCTTCCGTGCCTAGACCCTTCCGCCCTGCAGCAGTTGATACACCTGCTTCTAGGTTCATCCCGCCCTTTCGTGGCAGAACCTCCAGCAGAGGAGGTACCCGTGCAGACAGTCACCGTGGCAAGTCCAAGAAGGGTTCCAAGTCCACAAAAGGCAAGTTTTGACTGCCTTCCTCTCCAGACAGCAGTAGGAGCCAGACTCAAGACCTTCTGGCAAGCTTGGGAGAGCAGAGGTGCAGACGCTCAGTCTGTGAAGTGGCTAAGGGAGGGATACAGAATTCCGTTCTGCCGCAATCCCCCTCTAGCTACATCTCCCATCAACCTCTCTCCCAACTACAAGGAGAAGGACAAGAGGCTAGCGTTGCAACAAGAGGTGTCGCTCTTGC
Source organism: Palaemon carinicauda (assembly GCF_036898095.1). NCBI lineage: Eukaryota > Metazoa > Arthropoda > Malacostraca > Decapoda > Palaemonidae > Palaemon > Palaemon carinicauda. Next base: position 3,236,582 of record NC_090725.1, on the reverse strand, counting down.
TACAAAAGGAAGCAGTGGTCATAGTCCGGGATCATCAATCCCCGGGCTTTTACAACCGTCTCTTCCTGGTAGCCAAGAAGACAGGAGGTTGGAGACCGGTGCTGGAGGTCAGTGCTCTCAATGCTTTTGTCACCAAGCAGACGTTCACGATGGAGACGACGAAGTCGGTCCTAGCAGCGGTCAGGCAGGAGGACTGGATGGTCTCGTTAGACCTGAAAGACGCATACTGTACTTTCACGTCCCCATCCATCCAGACTCCCAACCTTTCCTAAGATTCGTCTTTGGAAAGGTTGTGTACCAGTTCCAAGCCCTGTGCTTTGGCCTAAGCACGGCACCTCTTGTGTTTACCAGACTGATGAGGAATATTGCGAAATTCCTTCACTTGGCAGACATCAGAGCCTCCCTCTATTTAGACGACTGGCTTTTAAGAGCTCCCACAAGTCGTCGCTGTCTGGAGAATCTCAGATGGACTATGGATCTGACCAAGGAACTGGGCCTCCTGGTCAATTTGGAGAAGTCCCAGCTCGTCCCATCCCAGACCATTGTCTACCTGGGTATGGAGATTCAGAGTCGAGCTTTTCGGGCTTTTCCGTCGGCCCCAAGGATCAACCAAGCCCTAGAATGCATCCAGAGCATGCTGAGAAGGAACCGATGCTCAGTCAGGCAGTGGATGAGTCTAACAGGGACACTTTCATCGCTGGCCCTGTTCATCGAGTTAGGGAGACTCCACCTCCGCCCCCTTCAGTATCATCTAGCTGCTCACTGGATAAAGGACATGACGCTAGAGACGGTCTCAGTTCCTGTTTCCGAAGAGATGAGGTCTACTCTAACGTGGTGGAAGAACAGCATTCTTCTCAAGGAAGGTCTACCTTTGGCTGTTCAGACCCCCGACCACCGTCTCTTCTCGGACGCATCAGACACGGGCTGGGGTGCGACATTGGACGGACAGGAATGCTCGGGAACATGGAATCAGGAGCAAAGGACACTTCACATCAATTGCAAGGAGTTGTTGGCGGTTCATCTGGCCTTGATAAACTTCAAGTCCCTCCAGCTAAACAAGGTGGTGGAGGTGAACTCCGACAACACCACAGCCTTGGCTTACATCTCCAAGCAGGGAGGGACTCATTCGAGGAAGTTGTTCGAGATCGCAAGGGACCTCCTCATTTGGTCAAAAGATCGAAAGCTCACGCTGGTAACGAGGTTCATTCAGGGCGATATGAATGTCATGGCAGATCGCCTCAGCCGGAAGGGTCAGGTCATCCCCACAGAGTGGACCCTTCACAAGAATGTTTGCAGCAGACTTTGGGCCCTGTGGGGTCAGCCAACCATAGATCTGTTCGCTACCTCGATGACCAAGAGGCTCCCGTTGTATTGTTCTCCGATTCCAGACCCAGCAGCAGTTCACGTGGATGCCTTTCTGCTGGATTGGTCCCATCTCGACCTGTATGCATTCCCGCCGTTCAAGATTGTCAACAGGGTACTTCAGAAGTTCGTCTCTCACAAAGGGACACGGCTGACGTTGGTTGCTCCCCTCTGGCCCGCGAGAGAATGGTTCACAGAGGTACTGCAATGGCTGGTCGACGTTCCCAGGACTCTTCCTCTAAGAGTGGACCTTCTGCGTCAACCTCACGTAAAGAAGGTACACCCAAACCTCCACGCTCTTCGTCTGACTGCCTTCAGACTATCGAAAGACTCTCAAGAGCTAGAGGCTTTTCGAAGGAGGCAGCCAGAGCGATTGCCAGAGCAAGGAGGACATCCACTCTCAGAGTCTATCAGTCTAAATGGGAAGTCTTCCGAAGCTGGTGCAAGGCCAATGCAGTTTCCTCAACCAGTACCACTGTAACCCTATCAGCTCCTACGATCAAGGGTTACAGAAGTATGTTGGCAGCGGTTTTCCGCCACAGAGGCTTGGATCTTGGATCTTTCCACCAACAAAGATCTACAGGACCTCCTTAGGTCTTTTGAGACCTCAAAGGAACGTCGGTTGTCCACTCCAGGCTGGAATCTAGACGTGGTCCTAAGGTTCCTTATGTCATCAAGATTTGAACCGCTCCAATCAGCCTCTTTTAAGGACCTCACATTAAAAACTCTTTTCCTCGTGTGCTTAGCAACAGCTAAAAGAGTAAGTGAGATCCACGCCTTCAGCAGGAACATAGGTTTCACATCTGAAACGGCTACATGTTCCTTGCAGCTCGGTTTTTTGGCTAAAAACGAGCTTCCTTCACGTCCTTGGCCTAAGTCGTTCGAGATCCCAAGCCTGTCCAACTTGGTGGGGAACGAACTGGAGAGAGTACTTTGCCCAGTTAGAGCTCTTAGGTACTATCTAAGAAGGTCAAAACCTTTACGAGGACAATCAGAAGCCTTATGGTGTCCTATCAAGAAGCCTTCTCTACCAATGTCTAAGAACGCAGTTTCTTACTACATCAGGCTTCTGATTAGAGAAGCACATTCTCATCTGAAGGAAGAAGACCTTGCTTTGCTGAAGGTAAGGACACATGAAGTGAGAGCTGTGGCTACTTCAGTGGCCTTCAAACAGAACCGTTATCTGCAGAGTGTTATGGATGCAACCTATTGGAGAAGCAAGTCAGTGTTCGCATCATTCTATCTCAAAGATGTCCAGTCTCTTTACGAGAACTGCTACACCCTGGGACCATTCGTAGCAGCGAGTGCAGTAGTAGGTGAGGGCTCAGCCACTACATTCCCATAATCCCATAACCTTTTTAACCTTTCTCTTGAATACTTTTTATTGTTGTTTTTGGGTTGTACGGTCGGCTAAGAAGCCTTCCGCATCCTGGTTGATTTGGCGGGTGGTCAATTCTTTCTTGAGAAGCGCCTAGGTTAGAGGTTGTGATGAGGTCCTTTAGTATGGGTTGCAGCCCTTTATACTTCAGCACCTAAGAGTCGTTCAGCATCCTAAGAGGACCGCTACGCTCAGTAAGGAAGACGTACTTAATAAAGGCAGAGTAATGGTTCAAGTCGACTTCCTTACCAGGTACTTATTTATTTTATGTTTGTTATTTTGAATAACTAATAAAATGAAATACGGGATACTTAGCTTCTTTGTTAACATGTATGCTGGTCTCCACCCACCACCCTGGGTGTGAATCAGCTACATGATCATCGGGTAAGATTAATATTGAAAAATGTTATTTTCATTAGTAAAATAAATTTTTGAATATACTTACCCGATGATCATGAATTAAAGAACCCGCCCTTCCTCCCCATAGAGAACCAGTGGACCGAGGAGAAAATTGAGTTCTTGTTGACAAGAAGTACTTGAGTACCTGACCACAGATGGCGCTGTTGAGTACACCCCCACCTGGATAGCGATCGCTGGCGTATCCCGACCGTAGATTTCTGTCGGGCAACGGAGTTGACAGCTACATGATCATCGGGTAAGTATATTCAAAAATTTATTTTACTAATGAAAATAACATATTAGTCTCAATATCTAACTTTGCTTTTCCAAACCATGTACCTTTGAAACAAGACACGAAAAAATTGCACCTCCTCTTCCTTTTCCCACGAGTAACCACACTACGATCACACCGGAATGCTAATTTCTTGTAATCTATACGGCACACATTTTCACAATTAGGGCACTTTTTCTCTGCCAAAAATCAAACCATGACGTTGAGCAAATGCAATTATCAAATCAACTTTCCCTGAATAATGTACACAAAAATCCCCATAAGAAATGAAACAATTTTCACAAGTGACACAGTCGGAACGGGATGAAGCTCCTGCTAATTGCTCCATACTTCACGGCAAAATGAGCTTTTCAGTTTGAAGGGAGATCCGAGACGTGCTAAAATATTCCTCCGCGGAACTTCACGTAAACTGTGGTAACTGGTGGAAAAATAGCAGGGATAAGTGAAGTAATAAGTGTCAGCATTGGCTAGATTTGTAAAAACCGCCATGATTGGTTTTCAAACAGTGTGACGTCAAGAAAACACCTGTTATTGGTTAGAATAGCATTGAGAACTAGTTTGCCATACGCAGTAAGGCGGTGAAACAGCTCACTTTAGCCAAGACATCACACAGTAAACAAAAACAAACACTTAGAAAAAGTCCAAGTGAAACATAACTATACACACGAATATCTTCATTAAATAGAAGCTGCTCATATATTGACTATTATATAAGCGTTCTATATGATATAATAGTGAATTGTAGGTGTTTAAATTCTTCAAGATCTTCCGCGGAGCTCTCCTACACATTTACCATTTTTAATCGTGTGAGGAACTGGCCGCTGATGTGCAAAGGCCCCTAATGAATTAAACCAGTCTTGGTAGAAGTGTTATGTATGAATGACATTACCGAATGGAAAAATAATGTGTTTGTGGTTAGTCACACTAGCCAAAATTAATCAAGAATAATTTCAGGGATGTATTTGAACCTAACCTTACCTAGGTATGCGAAGTACTCACTTGACTGGGGAGCTGGACCCATTTACTTAAATTAAACTGAATGGCCAGAAGTTATGGAAAATACAGGGGTGCTTGCTCTGACATACTCTAAAGATAAACCTTGTGTCTTTTGAAATAAAAGATTCTTTGGCCTAAGCAGGAACAGGTGTTCAATTGTTACCGAGGTAGTTAGGTAGGTATTAACTGGGTTCTATTGTAGTTTATGACAGGGTAATGTAACCTAGGGAAAAACCTACTTTTTTCTTCAGAAAAAGGTCCTTTCCCATCGAAAATGACACTCGTTCCTGTCGGAAATTAATAGTTTCAGAAATATATATATATATCTATATCCATCGATAATGGGGGACCCCCAGTGGGAACTCGGGGTTTTGGGTGGGGAAAACATACTGGGGAAATGGTATATAATGGTAAAAAAGACTTTTTGTCTCTATACATTACCTGGAGTAAGCATATGATAGAGTTGATAGGGAAGCAATGTGGAATGTGATGAGGTTATATGGAGTTGGTGGAAGGTTGTTGCAAGCAGTGAAAAGTTTCTACAAAGGTAGTAAAGCATGTGTTAGAATAGGAAATGAAGTGAGCGTTTGGTTTCCGGTGAGAGTGGGGCTGAGACAGGGATGTGTGATGTCGCCGTGGTTGTTTAACTTGTATGTTGATGGAGTGGTGAGAGAGGTGAATGCTCGAGTGCTTGGACGAGGATTAAAACTGGTAGACGAGAATGATCATGAATGGGAGGTAAATCAGTTGTTGTTTGCGGATGATACTGTACTGGTAGCAGACACAGAAGAGAAGCTTGACCGACTAGTGACAGAATTTGGAAGGGTGTGTGAGAGAAGGAAGTTGAGAGCTAATGTGGGTAAGAGTAAGGTTATGTGATGTACGAGAAGGGAAAGTGGTGCAAGGTTGAATGTCATGTTGAATGGAGAGTTACTTGAGGAGGTGGATCAGTTTAAGTACTTGGGGTCTGTTGTTGCAGCAAATGGTGGAGTGGAAGCAGATGTACGTCAGAGAGTGAATGAAGGTTGCAAAGTGTTGGGGGCAGTTAAGGGAGTAGTAAAAAATAGAGGGTTGGGCATGAATGTAAAGAGAGTTCTATATGAGAAAGTGATTGTACCAACTGTGATGTATGGATCGGAGTTGTGGGGAATGAAAGTGATGGAGAGACAGAAATTGAATGTGTTTGAGATGAAGTGTCTGAGTAGTATTGCTGGTGTATCTCGATTAGATAGGGTTAGGAACGAAGTGGTGAGGGAGAGAACGGGTGTAAGAAATGAGTTAGCGGCTAGAGTGGATATGAATGTGTTGAGGTGGTTTGGCCATGTTGAGAGAATTGAAAATGGCTGTCTGCTAAAGAAGGTGATGAATGCAAGAGTTGATGGGAGAAGTACAAGAGGAAGGCCAAGGTTTGGGTGGATGGATGGTGTGAAGAAAGCTCTGGGTGATAGGAGGATAGATGTGAGAGAGGCAAGAGAGCGTGCTAGAAATAGGAATGAATGGCGAGCGATTGTGACGCAGTTCCGGTAGGCCCTGCTGCTTCCTTCGGTGCCTTAGATGACCGCGGAGGTAGCAGCAGTAGGGGACTCAGCAGTATGAAGCTTCATCTGTGGTGGAAATGTGGGAGGTTAGGCTGTGGCACCCTAGCAGTACCAGCTGAACTCGGCTGAGTCCCTGGTTAGGCTGGAGGAACGTAGAGAGTAGAGGTCCCCTTTTTTGTTTTGTTTCTTGTTGATGTCGGCTACCCCCCAAAATTGGGGGAAGTGCCTTTGGTATATGTATTTATGTATACATTACCTTCTTGGATGTATAATAAACCAATGAAAAGATACGCTAATTATCTATTATCCTATACTAACGGTTGCTAATGTTAGCGTGCGCAGCTCAACATTACCGCTTGCTAGTACATACGAGCTTGATGTTTTTGTTTTCTGGCGACCTAAGCGGGTCCGCGGCGGAATGAGAGTCATTATATTTAAACATTTTGACAGAAAATATATGTTTTCCTCTAGTAAATAACGTGACAACCGGTTTTCACCTTCATTTCAACCGCAACAACAACAACCAGTTCGGCTACTTGAACTCAGTCAAACTGGTTATTCTGTTTGTTTGCGGTTGAAATGAAGGTCAAATTCAGTTAAATCATGTTATTTGCTACAGGAAGACATATATTTTCTGTTCGAAATGATACCCTGTAGACTTGTAAAACTTTACCGTTAACTGAGTTGAGCTACTTTTGACTTCTGCTGTTTGAATGTGTTGCTGCTGCTACACATTTTTCACCTTTTCTGTTGGATCTTTTCCTTTAATTTGATTATTCTTTAGTATTTTTTTAGCGTAGTCCTGCTTGTGACGTAAAAGGTAAATCATATCATCATCATCATCTCCTCTTACGCCTATTGATGCAAAGGGCCTCGGTTAGATTTTGCCTGTCGTCTCTATCCTGAGCTTTTAATGCCATACTCCATAGAGGATAGTAAATTTGTGAATCCCCTTGTGTTGTGCCTTTTGTGGTAAGCATGACATTTCGCATTCTTTTCCTAATGACAAGTGGTGGTCACGGTCTTCCAAAGAGGAAGACTTTGAGTGTCGTGTAGAGCGTGGCTTGACTCGCACTTTGTTTGTGTCCTTTCCTTGGGAGGGATTTATATCATTTTGGCATAAAATTATCCATGGCCAGTAATGATTACTTAATGTACTGTAATGAGTTTGTACTCTTTAGGTATTCTTGGACACGACACTGCCATCTAGCCAGACCTAGATTGCCATAAGTCTCTGAAAACAGAAATTCACTAATGTACATTTTAACTTTGTACATCATATCTTACTTGGTATGGGTACCTCCCCTGTTTCCCCATTAACGTTGCACAGGTTAACATATTCCTTAACATATTCATGAAAGTATTGAAAGAGGGTTTATGTCTGGTCATCTTCATGGGTGCCATTTATGGTATTATGGTATCTATTCTGGGAACTTGTTTGCAATTCGAGCACTATTATCTTATGCATCCAGCATTTTAGTAAACCTACTGCCTTTAGCCCTATTATGATATAGATTTATAATAATAAAATGTGATCTTTTTAAGCTAAAGAAAACTTATAATAAATAAAAATCTAATTTGTTTGCATTCAAAAACAAATCTTTTGTCTGAATAATAGTATGACTTGAGACCAAGCTAGAACCACTATTAAAATGTTAATAAGGTGGTTAAAACCACCAGTGGGATTGCGGGGAAGCCACGGCCACCCGTCAGTTCGCTAGAGTAGTGTATTCTTGCTGCCTCTTCAAATTCTGGCTTATTGACTTTTTTCTTTTAATTTATTTAGTGTGCTTGTTACCATAATGGAAATCCCCAAAATGAGATTGTGCCTAGGTAAGGGAGAGAAGCAATATGGTAGATTTATGCCAAAGCTTGCTGTCAATCTCCATCATTTGTAATCGCTTTGCAGTTGACACAACTGATCACGGTCTCTTTCCTGCAGTGAGTTCTGTGGGAAGATTTTGCTAAGAAGTACAGTAAAGGAAAAAGGCTAAGAACAATTATTCACTGCCAAATTTGGAGGCCTCAAAGTTGCTGCCGAAGAAACTTATAACAGTTTCTTCTCTTCGAGTAGAATCAAATTCTCTGTATCTACTGCATGTTCTTCTCAGGGTTAGTCCTCGGGAAGTGCACATGGTGGGGAGTAGACCTTGAACTGCATTTAGTGAGCTCATCATGAAGGGCTGAATTGTCACCCTATTTTAGTAAATGGAATGCTCCTGTCTCTCTTACTGAAACTTTGCGCACTCAGCGCTCTCAGCAGGAAGAACATTGTGTTCCTCCACCCTACGAGGTTGGTTCGCCTTTCTCGCTAGTATGAGAGGTCCCCCTTTCAAGTTCCTTGTAAGCGGGTATGTGACTCGTCACTGCTTTCTTCTAGCCCTTTGGAGTGCCCTGGTGGTCATGGCAGCCAACTCCCAGTAGTCGCAGACCCCTTTTCATCATGCCTATGAGGTACATCAAGTCTTCACGAGTCGCGCTAGAGCCTCCAGGGTCTCTCCCATGCAGGCCTGGCAAGCCAGTTCCTGCTCTTGACGGAGGTCTACTCTCTCCTCCAGGTGGGCACGCCACTACGATGGCGCACTCATAAATATCCCTCGCCAAGAGCTCTTGTGGAGGTCCCTTTGCTTGCAAAAGACGCGCCATGGTTTGCAAAGCTCTTTAGGGCTGTTAAACAGGGTGTCACCGTCCCTGCTGAAGCCCGATCATCAGAGTATGAATTTCAACCTGTTCAAATCCCCCTCTCAGTGTCAGGATCTTTTGAGAGTTCCCACCCACCTTTGAATGTTAGGCGTAGGAGTACTGCTCCTCCTCCATCATCGGAATCTCCTTCGACTATTCGTCACTCATCTCGATACCAGTGGTATCTTGATGCTAAGGTTGGTCACTTCAAGCCTGATACCCAAGGAAAAAACTGGCCCTTGTCCGAGTACAAGCAATGAAAAGTCGGAGGAGACCGAGGCAGGAGATGCCTCCTCCAGGGGACACCTTTCACCCGAGTGCAAGAAAGGGTTCAAGGTAACGTATACGGACAACTATCGGCCCTCACTGGTTGAGTGTCGAACTATTCGCTCCACCCCCAGAGCCAGTGGCTGCTCCTGTGGTCACTCTGCAGGCTTCACAGACAGTGGTGGCTCCTCGGAAGGAGACTGCTATTCTTACTTCCATCTCAGCTAAGCTCCATGAAAAGAAGGATACGAGAACCCATCTGCAGAACTGGGCTTCAAAAGTCCTCCAGGCTCCAGATCAACAGAAGGGCACTCTCAGTTCAGTACCTGCCTCATCATTGCCTATGGCTCAGGACCTCCCCTGTTGGCCTCATAACTCTGTCGGGACTGTTGTTGACAAACCTGATCTAACCAAGGCTCCTGTGGGTGTGAGTCTAGAGTTGGATGAGATGTACATATTTGATAATTAAAATTCAGATTTCTATTCAAAGCAAATTTTCTTCTCGTATTTAATTTTTTGTCCTTTATATTTTATAATCTATATTGTTCACTACCGAATCTATTTGGGCCAACTCTACAAGAGTCAAGCTCGATTCATAAGGCTAGATAATCTTCCCAATTTTGATATCAGATAAGCTCCTGGATCCACCTGTTATTACAGTACTGACCAATTTGTTAACGATTCAATGGTTGTTCCAGAGCCACTGAATATATATCCCTAATTTAAAAGACTCAGGATTGTATAGCTAGGAAAATAAACTTACTCTTAATATTTGTCTTGTTTCAGGAATATTACGAACAAGTAAAATCTTAGGGTAAAGTGATAATATATTTTTCAATATTAAACTTACCCGATAATCATGTAGCTGTCAACTCCGTTGCCCGACAGAATTCTACGGGAGGGATACGCCAGCTATCACTATACTAGAAGGGGGTGTACTCACCAGCGCCACCTGTGGCCAGGTACTGCAGTACTTCTTGTTGACACCACCTCAATTTTTCCTCTGTCGTGCTTCCGGCAAGACGTTCTGGGATACGCTTATTATTTTGGAGTATTGTTCACGGCTTTTGGTGAAGTATTTCTCTAAGATTTCGGCTTTCGCTATACTGGAAACTTCTCTATTAGCTTAGATAGCTTTTATTTGGTTTTGATTAATGGTTAACGATCTTTTTGCTTGATTTGGAATCCCCCTTGACTAGCTCTTTGATTCAAGATGTCTGACCTTTCACAAGCCCCACCCCATAGACGATGTAGGTCTTGTAATAGGCGTATTCCGAAGGCCTCGGTTGATCCTCACACCGCTTGTTCTGACTGTAGGGAAAGACCCTGTCAGTTGGAAGATCGATGTGAGGAATGCGCCGGACTTTCGGAACTTGAATTTGTTCGATTCCTTAAATATTCAACCAAGTTAGAGAGAGAGAGAGTTAGGAGGAGTTCTTCTCGCTCTTCGCTTTTTTCCTCACCTCATGATCCTCAACCTTTTCCTCCCCCTGTAGTGGCTACCCCCGAGCCTACTATTTGTGCTCAACCTGATATGTCCGATGTTTTGCGTGCCATTCAGGCTTTAGGTGACAAAGTGGAATCGGTGGTTAGTGACCATAAGTCTCTTATGGCAGAAGTCAAAGAACTTAAGGTCAAAAGTGCAGTGGGAGGTGATAGTGCCAGTGCTGTGCCAAGTGCTAGTGTCAGTGCGGTGCCAAGTGCTAGTGTCAGTGTCAGTGTTGTGCGTGAGGGTACTTCTGTGCGTGCCAGTCGTCCTCCCAGTCCGGGACCTCTTGCAAGCTCCCAAGCCCAGGGGAGAAGCAATGTCGAAGGGCAAAAGGGTTCGGCAGGCCTTGATCGGCGCACAGAAGTATCCTCGGTGGTTGCGGGCGTGTCTTACAGAGACCGTCACTCCCACCCGCAGACGATTGAGCCCGTCTTTTACTCGTCTGCAGAAGAAATGTCGGGGAGAAAACGCTGGACTCAGGTCTCAAGACCTCTCAAACGCAAAGTCCAGACCTCAAGAGTTCTACAACCTGGTTGCAGTCATTGGATTAGCTCTGACTCTCCGCAGTCATCAGGTGACTGCACACCTCCTAAGAGAGGTAAGGTGATGCCGCAACAGACCTCATCTTCTGTTAAGGCTTTGCCTCAGCAGACCTTAGCGTCTGTTGACCCCAAGATGTCTTTGCTGCAGTCCATGCAGTCACAGCTTGCGGTCTTAATGCGTGAGTTTCAGGCTGAGAAGGTTACACCTCCTCCTGCGAGCGCTCCGCCTCACCGCAGTCCAGTCTGCCAGGCGTACGAAGTTGAGGTTCCTCAGGCTACCTTACCGCGTTCTGAGTTGCCAGTTACCAGCGGTGTGCAGCAACCTCCGCCTTCCTTAAGGCAACCTCAGCAATGGGAGCAGGAGTCTTATGCCTTACTTCCTCCGCTTCCTCTTGCGGTTAAACCAGCGAGGCAACAACCTCTTGAGGTACGACAACCTCTTCCATCCATGAGCCAGCCACCTCAGCACTCGCTGCAGCGACCTCAACCCTCCTCAAGGCGAGAGCCTCAACTCCTTAGGCTAGCACCTCAGGAACCTCAACTCGCGAGACAGGAACTGTGTTCTGCGCAGCCGCTACCTCAACTCTCGCAGCTCACACCTCAGGAACCTCAACTCGTTCCTCAGGAACCTGCTACTGCGCATCCGCAACCCTTACAGCAAGCGCAACTCTTGAGACAAGAAACTCATGCTAGGAGTCAGCCACCTCAACCCATGCGCCTACCTTCCTCTACTCTTCTTGACCAGTCTTTGCAGCCTGAACCTCAGGTTTTAACTCAGCAACAGAGACTTGAGGATGAAACCACAAGTGTTTATGCGCCCGCTTGTTCAGATTCTGCTGTTCAGCATACCGCTGTTACATTACCTCTCACTTCGCTACACTCTGGTGATGAGGTTTCTGAGGAGGAAGCTGCGCACCTGGATCCCTCATCAGACGTGGAAGAACCCAAGTCTTCTCCTCTACCCATTGACTTTCGTAAGGTCCTGGCTCTTTTCAGAGAGGTATACCCGGACCATTTTGTTTCTGCTACCCCCCGCTCTCCTCCATCTGAGTTTTCGCTGGGCATGCAACCTGTTAAGTCAACTTATACTAAGCTCGTCTTTGCTAGGTCCTCTAAGAGAGCTTTAAGAATATTAGGGGAGTGGTTGCAGTCCAAACAGCAACTAGGGAAGACTTCCTTTATGTTCCCACCTACTAAGCTCACTTCTAAGGCGGGCGTATGGTATGCCACAGGAGAGGAACCAGGCTTGGGAGTCCCTGCCTCTGCCCAGGCTGACTTCTCAAGTTTGGTCGACTCTCCTCGTAGATCAGCAATGAGGCGCTCTAAGGTTTGCTGGACCTTTTCCGATTTAGACCACTTCCTAAAGGGTGTATTTCGTGCCTTTGAGATTTTCAATTTTCTAGACTGGTGCCTGGGGGCCTTGAGCAAGAAGACCTCCCCTGCGGACAAGGACTCAGCCATGCTTTTAATGTCCTGCATGGATAAAGCAATTCGGGATGGGTCTGGCGAGCTTGCATCAATGTTTGTTTCAGGAGTTCTTAAGAAAAGGGAGCAACTTTGCACCTTTCTTTCTTCCAGCATCACACCTTGTCAAAGGTCTCAACTCCTTTTTGCGCCGCTTTCTAAGTTCTTGTTCCCCGAAGAGCTTATCAAGGATTTGTCTGCGGCCATGATTCAGGACACTCATGATCTTGTGGCCTCTTCAGCTCGTAAGGCTAAGGTTACTCCCTCAGTTCCCAGGACTTACCGCACCCCAGTGGCTGATACTCCTGCTACAAGGTTTATTCCGCCCTTTCGTGGCAGAGCCCCCAGCCGAGGAAGCTCCCGTCCAGACTCTTCCAGGAGCAGGTCTAGGAAAGGTCCCAAGACTTCAAAAGGCAAACACTGACTCTCCTCCTCTCCAGACAGCAGTAGGAGCCAGACTCAAGACCTTCTGGCAAGCTTGGGAAAGAAGAGGTGCAGACGCCCAGTCTGTCAGGTGGCTCAGGGAGGGTTACAGGATACCATTCTGCCGCAAACCCCCTCTTACCACTTCTCCCATCAACCTCTCTCCCAACTACAAGGAAAAGGACAAGAGGCTAGCGTTACACCAGGAGGTGTCGCTCCTGTTACAGAAGAAGGCAGTGGTTATAGTCCGGGACCATCAATCCCCGGGCTTCTACAACCGTCTCTTTCTGGTGGCCAAGAAGACAGGAGGTTGGAGACCGGTGCTGGACGTCAGCGCGCTCAATGCTTATGTCACCAAGCAGACGTTCACTATGGAGACGACGAAGTCGGTCCTAGCAGCGGTCAGGCAGGAGGACTGGATGGTCTCGTTGGATCTGAAAGACGCTTACTTTCACGTTCCTATTCATCCAGACTCCCAACCTTTCCTGAGATTCGTTTTTGGAAAGGTTGTGTACCAATTCCAAGCCCTGTGTTTTGGCCTAAGCACAGCTCCTATGGTGTTTACGCGTCTGATGAGGAATATTGCAAAATTCCTCCACTTATCGGACATCAGAGCCTCCCTTTATTTAGACGACTGGCTGTTGAGAGCCTCCACGAGTCGTCGCTGTCTGGAGAGTCTCAACTGGACTTTGGACTTGATCAAGGAACTGGGTCTGTTAGTCAACTTAGAAAAGTCCCAGCTCATTCCCACCCAATCCATAGTTTACCTGGGAATGGAGATTCGGAGTCTGGATTTTCGGGCTTTTCCATCGGCCCCAAGGATAAGCCAAGCCCTAGATTGCATCCTGAGCATGCTGAAGAGGAACAGTTGCTCGGTGAGACAGTGGATGAGTCTCACAGGGACCCTGTCATCGTTAGCCCTGTTCGTCGAGTTAGGGAGACTCCACCTCCGCCCTCTCCAATTCCATCTAGCAGCTCATTGGGACAAGGATTTGACGCTCGAAGCAGTCTCTATCCCTGTCACCAAAGAGATGAAGACCACTCTCTTGTGGTGGAAGACCAACCTCCTTCTCAAGGAGGGCCTATCGTTAGCGATTCAGACCCCCAATCTTCATCTCTTCTCGGATGCATCAGACTCGGGCTGGGGCGCGACCTTGAATGGACAGGAATGCTCGGGAACGTGGAACAGGGAACAGGAAACGCTCCACATCAACTGCAAGGAGCTACTGGCAGTTCATATGGCCCTAATGAACTTCAAGTCCCTCCTGCTAGGCAAGGTGGTGGAGGTGAACTCCGACAACACCACAGCCTTGGCTTACATCTCCAAGCAGGGAGGGACCCATTCGAGGAACCTGTACGAGATAGCAAGGGACCTCCTCATTTGGTCAAGAAGTCTAAACCTCACTCTAGTAACGAGGTTCATTCAGGGCAACATGAACGTCTCAGCAGATCGCCTAAGCAGAAAAGATCAAGTCATCCCCACGGAATGGACCCTTCACAAGAGCGTGTGCAACAGACTTTGGACCTTGTGGGGTCAGCCTACGTTAGATCTGTTTGCCACCTCCATGACCAAGAGGCTTCCTTTGTACTGTTCCCCAGTTCCAGACCCAGCAGCAGTTCATGTGGATGCTTTTCTGCTGAATTGGTCCCATCTCGACCTTTACGCATTCCCACCATTCAAGATCATCAACAGAGTCATTCAGAAGTTCATCTCGCACGAAGGGACACGGCTGACGCTGGTTGCTCCCCTTTGGCCTGCAAGAGAATGGTTCACAGAGGTACTACAATGGCTGGTCGACGTCCCCAGGACTCTCCCTCTAAGAGTGGACCTTCTACGTCAACCTCACGTAGACAAGGTGCACCCAAACCTCCACGCTCTTCGTCTGACTGCCTTCAGACTGTCGAAAGATTCGCTAGAGCTAGAGGCTTTTCGAAGGAGGCAGCCAGTGCGATTGCCAGAGCAAGGAGGGTATCCACTCGTAGAGTCTACCAATCCAAGTGGGAAGTCTTCCGAAGCTGGTGTAGAGCCAATGCAGTTTCCTCTACCAATACCTCTGTAACCCAAATAGCTGACTTCCTATTACATCTAAGGAATGAGAGATCCCTTTCGGCTCCTACGATTAAAGGGTACAGAAGTATGTTGGCTTCAGTTCTCCGCCACAGAGGTTTGGACCTTTCTTCCAACAAGGACCTTCAAGACATCCTTAAGTCTTTTGAGACTTCTAAAGAACGTCGTTTACCCACTCCAGGCTGGAATCTAGACGTAGTCTTAAGGTTCCTTATGTCTCCTAGGTTCGAACCTCTCCAGTCAGCTTCCTTCAAGGACCTTACCCTCAAGACTCTTTTCCTCGTCTGCCTTGCAACAGCTAAAAGAGTCAGTGAGGTTCATGCCTTCAGCAAGAACATTGGGTTCACATCCGAATCTGCAACATGTTCTTTACAGCTCGGATTTTTAGCTAAGAATGAACTTCCTTCACGTCCTTGGCCTAGATCGTTTGAAATTCCTAGCCTTTCCAACATGGTGGGTAACGAGCTAGAAAGAGTTCTTTGCCCTGTCAGAGCTCTGAAATATTATCTTAATAGGTCAAAACCTATACGAGGACAGTCAGAAGCCTTATGGTGTGCAATCAAGAAACCTTCGATGCCCATGTCCAAAAACGGAGTTTCGTATTATATAAGGCTTCTGATTAGAGAAGCCCATTCTCACATGAAGGATGAAGACCTTGCTTTGCTGAAGGTAAGGACCCACGAAGTGAGAGCCGTAGCCACTTCGATGGCCTTTAATAAGAACCGTTCTCTGCAGAGCATTATGGATGCAACTTATTGGAGGAGCAAGTCAGTGTTTGCATCATTTTATCTTAAAGATGTCCAGTCTCTTTACGAGAACTGCTACACCCTGGGACCATTCGTAGCAGCGAGTGCAGTAGTAGGTGAGGGCTCAGCCACTACATTCCCTTAATCCCATAACCTTTTTTAACCTTTCTCTTGAATGCTTTTATTGTTGTTTTTTGGGTTGTTACGGTAGGCTAAGAAGCCTTCCGCATCCTTTTTTTGATTTGGCGGGTGGTCAATTCATTCTTGAGAAGCGCCTGGGTTAGAGGTTGTGTAGAGGTCCTTTAGTATGGGTTGCAGCCCTGTATACTTTAGCACCTTAGAGTTGATTCAGCCTCCTAAGAGGAACGCTGTGCTCAGTAAGGAAGACGAACTTAATAAAGGCAGAGTAACGGTTCAAGTCGACTTCCTTACCAGGTACTTATTATTTCATTGTTATTCTGAAATAACTGATTATATGAAATACGGGATACTTAGCTATCCTTTAGTCATGTACACTGGTTTTCACCCACCCCCCTGGGTGTGAATCAGCTACATGATTATCGGGTAAGTTTAATATTGAAAAATGTTATTTTCATTAGTAAAATAAATTTTTGAATATACTTACCCGATAATCATGATTTAATTGACCCACCCTTCCTCCCCATAGAGAACCAGTGGACCGAGGAAAAATTGAGGTGGTGTCAACAAGAAGTACTGCAGTACCTGGCCACAGGTGGCGCTGGTGAGTACACCCCCTTCTAGTATAGTGATAGCTGGCGTATCCCTCCCGTAGAATTCTGTCGGGCAACGGAGTTGACAGCTACATGATTATCGGGTAAGTATATTCAAAAATTTATTTTACTAATGAAAATAACATTTTACAATTCCTTGTTTTTTCTTATTTGCAGATTGCAGCCTAATGCAGATGTTAGAAAAACACAGCTTGATGCTTGGTGTGCACTTGTTATTGCATGGGGTAAAAGTAATAATGTCAGTCAGATAGATGTTGCAGAAACATCCAGCCTTCCTGTCTTTAAGTAAGCCTTTTATTGTGTTATGAATACTGTACTTAATTAGTGAATTTTTATCATATTGATATATGCTCTAATTGTTTTCTAAAATAGGAGATACATTACTTCTGCTCAAGTGAATGCCTTTTAAATCATTAACAAGGTACCCGTAGTTAAGTAATGAAAGGTTTGTAAGTTGGAAAGTACCACCCACTCGACTATCCAAGATTAGCCACTTTGGAGTTTGGCTGTATGTTGAAAGGTGGTGCTGCTGCCTCTGCTCATTTTAACCATGCTTTTGGATATTTGTTCCTATACAAATGCAAAGCATTATCCTTTAATAGGAGTATGACTTCAGCTTAGCTGGAATGGCAGACAAACTTTTAACGAGGTGGTAGTAGTTGCCTGGCAGTGGAGGGTACTACTATGTATGATACTAATAATAACAATGATGATAGTAAAAAAGTACAATGATAACCCACCCTATATCGTTAATTTGTTCCAAGAGACCCAATGAAAGGTGATTTCCATCGTAGGTTGGATTTTATCCACATAAAGTGACTTATACTCTCCCTGTACATGTAATAAACATGAAAGAGTACATACAGTACAACCTCCTATCATTATATGAAAACTGCATACTTAAATGAATAAGCCCATGTGAAGTACAGGTACTGTACTGTACAGTATAGTACTGTGTGTATAAGATAACTTGAGTGTGTAGTTTTTAACAGGAGGAGAGATGAAGAGGCTATTTACCCTTTGAAAAGAGGGTACAGTATTAGCAAGAATGTGTAGACATTTATTATATTTGTATTTGCTAGTGCTCAGTTAAAGTTATGGGAGACAAGGTAGTGGCTGAATTTGCCAGTGAATAGTGAATACTGTCATCTGAAACATGATGAAAACTGTCCAAACTAGTTCAAACTTTCAGAATGTAAGGAAATCATATGATTTGACACATTATCCATTTTAGTAATATGAGACTTTTTATTTTTAAATATTTAACTTAGCCGGTGAATATATAATAGCTGCAACTCTGTTGCTCGACAGACACATACAGTAAAAACTCGCCAGCGATCGCTATACAGGTTGCGGGTGTGCCCACCAGCGCCAACTGTCGGCCAGATACCACTCTCGATGTAAACAAAGACTCAATTTCTTCTCTGTCGACGTGTCGACAAGACGTACTTTACTTGCTGTTGAACCTGGAGTTTTTCCCATCATATTTGGTGAAGTACTTTAATTTGGTTTGAGCTTTCGCAGTACAGGTGTTTTTCTTCAAATAAATCCTTGAACTCTTTTTTGGATCGGATTAATTGTTGATGACTTAGATCGTTTTTTGGAATTTTCCCTTGACTAATTCAAAATGGCTGACCTTTCACAAGTTCCCAAGTTCAGAAAATGTAATGCTAGGGACTGTCATAGGCGTCTTCCAAAGGCTTCTCTCGACCCTCACACTGTTTGTTCCAATTGTCGGGGTAAAACCTGTCAATTGGAAGATCGGTGTGAGGAATGCGTGGGCCTTTCGGAATTCGATTTTATCGAATTTGAGAAATATACACGCAGACTAGAGAGAGATAGGGTAAGGAGAAGTTCTTCTAGGTCGGTAGATTTTTCCTCTCCACATGCCCCTGAACCTAATCCTTCCCCTGTAGTGGTTGTTCCTAACCCCCCTCCTAGCACTCAGGAACCGTCGATGCAAGACATGATGCGTGCTATCCATGCCTTGGGGGAGAGAGTTGAGGCCTTGGCAAGTGACCGAAATCAACTCATGGCGGACGTAAAGGAACTAAAGTGCCAAAGTGCCACGGCGGAAAGTGTTAAAGTGCCTAGTGTTTCTCAAAGTGTTGTGAACAGTGTTGCGCTTGAGGGTTCGTCTGTTCGTGCCTGTCGTCGTCCTAGTCCGGGACCTCTTGCAAGCTCCCAAGCCCAGGGGAGAAGCAATGTCGTACGACTCATGGGTTCGAGAGGCCTTGATCAGCGAACAGACGTTCCCTCTTTGGTATCAGGCGTATCTCTCCAAGATCGCCCCTACCAACGTAAGACGAGAGAGCCCATTTTTACCTCGTCGTCCGAAGGTGTTTCTCGTAAGAAACCTTGGACCAAGGTCTCCAGACCTTTGAAGCGTAAGTCGGTCCCTTCAGGACAAGTCCAACGTCCCGGTTGTAGCCACTGGGACAGTTCGGACCCTTTGCCGTCATCGGATGACTGCTCGCCGCCTAAGAGAGGCAAAGTTGTGCCGTCTCAGTCGCTCACCCCGTCTGTTACCGCACCTGCTTCCGTAGACCCTAAATGGGTGTTACTGCAAGACATGCAGTCCAAGCTTGCGTCCTTGATGGAGGACTTCAATGCGGAGAAGGTTGCCGCTGAACCTTCTGGCCAACAACCATCCAAGCGGTCTGTTGTGCGTCCTGTTGACGTTGAGGTAGCTTTCTCGCGTCAACCAGTTGGGGTAGTACCTCCACCGATGCGATCCAGTGTGGGTTTCCAGCCGCATGTTGACGTTAGGCAACGCACAGAGGTGGTTGGTGACGTTCAGGACGTTCATCAACCATCAGAGGTGACTTGTTTTGACGCGGTGCGTCAACCTCCGCAACCCGGTATGGTGTTGACTGCACAACCCAGACGTTCTAAACAGTCTCGGGTGGACGCTGTGCGTCCTCGCGCACCCATGGTTGTTGACAGTTCCCAGACTGTTCAGCAGTTCCATGACGCTGCGTCCGGCTCCGTCACGCATGCACCAGTGCGACCGGACTCGGCGAGTCAAACGTTGCCCACACCTTTGCCGTTTTCTCATCAGTTATCGGATGAGGAACTGTCAGATGAGGACGTTGCTGAACCACATCCTGAGGATCAACCTTCAGAACTTGATGAGCCTAAGGCAGTTCAACCATCCTTAGACTTTAGAAAAGTCATGGCTGTGTTTAAGGAGTTGTTCCCTGACCACTTTGTTTCTGTGGCTCCTCGTTCGCCGCCGTCGGAGTTTGTCTTAGGCGTTCCTGCTACCGTGCCTGCCTTTACTAAACTCGTTCTCTCTCGCTCATCCAAGAGAGCTTTGCGGCTGTTGGGAGATTGGTTAGAGACCAAGAAGAGTTTAGGGAAGACAGCATTTGCCTTCCCCCCATCTAAACTCTCGTCTAGATCGAGCGTCTGGTATGCCACGGGAGAAGTTCTCGGCTTGGGAGTTCCTGCCTCTGCCCAGGGCGACTTCTCAAGTCTTGTAGACTCTCCCCGCCGCCTTGCCATGAGACGCTCGAAGATTTGTTGGTCACCATCGGACCTGGACCACCTTCTTAAAGGTATATTTAGGGCGTTCGAAGTCTTTAACTTCCTAGACTGGTGTTTAGGGGCCCTGAGTAGGAAAATCTCTTCTGCTGATAAGGATGTTTCCTTACTCATTATGTCCTGCATGGACAAGGCCGTCCGTGATGGGTCCAACGAACTTGCCGCTTCATTCACGTCCGGAGTCCTGAAGAAACGAGAGTCTCTATGTTCTTTCCTGTCTGCTGGAGTGACGCCATGCCAAAGGTCTGAGCTACTCTTTGCGCCCTTGTCCAAGTGCCTGTTTCCTGAAGTCTTGATTAAGGAAATTGCCTTGTCTTTAGTGCAGAAGGACACCCACGATCTAGTTGCGTCCTCGGCTCGCAAAGCTCCCCCTTTGCCTACATTGTCTGCTAGACCTAGGATAGACACTCCAGCGTCTCGGTTTATACCGCCCTTTCGTGGCAGAGCCTCCAGCAGGGGAGGTGCTCGTGCCGAAGGGAAGAGAGGGAAGAGGAAAGGATCCAAGTCCTCTAAGGGCAGAGTCTGACTGCCCGCAACTTCAGACAGCAGTAGGTGCCAGACTCAAGAACTTCTGGCAAGCCTGGGAGAAGAGAGGCGCAGATCAACAATCTGTGAGGTTGCTCAGAGAGGGGTACAAAATCCCTTTTGTACGCAAACCCCCTCTAGCGACGTCCCCCATCGATCTCTCTCCCAGGTACAGAGAGGAAGAAAAGAGACAAGCCCTGAAACTGGAAGTGTCTTTTGCTAGAGAAGGGAGCGGTGGTCAAAGTCTCGGACCTTCAATCACCGGGGTTTTACAACCGTCTCTTCCTAGTATCAAAGAAGACAGGAGGTTGGAGACCGGTGCTAGACGTCAGTGCTCTGAATGTCTTTGTCACAAAGACGAAGTTTTCCATGGAGACCACAAAGTCAGTCTTAGCAGCGGTCAAAAAGGAAGACTGGATGGTCTCTCTAGACCTAAGGGACGCCTACTTCCACATCCCCATTCACTCAGACTCCCAACCCTTTCTGAGATTCGTCTTCGAAGATGTGGTTTACCAGTTTCGGGCCCTGTGCTTTGGCCTAAGCACAGCTCCTCTCGTGTTTACGAGGCTGATGAGGAATGTGGCGAAATTCCTCCACTTATCGGACATCCGAGCCTCCCTTTATTTGGACGACTGGCTTCTCAGAGCCTCTTCCAGTCGTCGCTGTCTGAAGGATCTCAATTGGACTCTAGATCTGACCAAGGAATTGGGACTCCTAGTCAATTTGGAAAAGTCGCAGCTGGTCCCATCCCAAACTATTCTGTATTTAGGGATGGAGATTCACAGTCAAGCTTTTCGGGCTTTTCCGTCGGCCCCCAGAATAGATCAAGCCCTGCTCTCCATCCAGAAGATGCTGAAGAAAGAACGCTGCTCAGTCAGGCTGTGGATGAGTCTGGTAGGGACGCTGTCATCCCTGGAGAAATTTGTCTCACTAGGAAGGCTACACCTCCGTCCTCTTCAATTCCATCTGGCTTTTCACTGGAAAAAGGACAAGACGCTAGAGGCGGTCTCGATCCCGATTTCCGAAAAGATAAAGTCTTGTCTGACTTGGTGGAAGGACAATATCAGCCTACGAGAGGGTCTTCCCCTGGCAGTTCAGATACCCAACCACGTTCTCTTCTCGGACGCATCGGACTTGGGCTGGGGCGCGATGCTGGACGGTCGGGAATGCTCAGGTCTGTGGAACTCGAGTCAGAGGAGCATGCATATCAACAGCAAGGAGCTTTTGGTGGTTCATCTGGCCTTGATAAGCTTCGAGTATCTCCTTCGAGGCAAAGTGGTGGAAGTAAACTCGGACAACACCACGGCCTTGGCGTACATTTCCAAACAGGGAGGTACCCACTCACTGACGTTGTACGAGATCGCAAGGGACCTGCTCATCTGGTCAAAAGATCGAGGCATCTCCCTAGTAACGAGGTTCATCCAGGGCGACTTGAACGTCCTAGCAGATTGTCTCAGTCGGAAAGGTCAAGTTATTCCAACCGAATTGACCTTCCACAAGGATGTGTGCAAGAGACTTTGGGCGACTTGGGGTCAACCCACCATAGATCTCTTTGCAACCTCGCTGACCAAGAGGCTTCCAATCTATTGCTCTCCAGTCCCGGACCCAGCAGCAATACATATAGATGCCTTCCTCCTAGATTGGTCACATCTGGATCTTTACGCATTCCCACCATTCAAGATTGTCAACAAGGTACTGCAGAAGTTCGCCTCTCACGAAGGGACAAGGTTGACGTTAGTTGCTCCCCTCTGGCCCGCGAGAGAATGGTTCACCGAGGTACTTCGATGGTTAGTAGACGTTCCCAGAAGTCTTCCTCTAAGAGTAGACCTTCTACGTCAGCCACACGTAAAGAAGGTACACCAAAGCCTCCACGCTCTTCGTCTGACTGCCTTCAGACTATCGAAAGACTCTCGAGAGCTAGAGGCTTTTCGAAGGAGGCAGCCGGTGCGATTGCTAGAGCAAGGAGAGCGTCTACCATTAGAGTCTACCAATCGAAGTGGGAAGTCTTCCGAGACTGGTGCAAGTCAGTTTCTGTATCCTCGACCAGTACCTCTGTAGCCCAAATAGCTGATTTTCTCTTATACCTGAGAAAAGGACGATCCCTTTCAGCTCCCACTATCAAGGGCTACAGAAGCATGTTGGCATCGGTCTTCCGGCATAGAGGCTTAGATCTTTCCAACAATAAAGATCTGCAAGACCTCCTTAAGTCTTTCGAGACCACTAAGGAGCGTCGTTTGGCTACTCCTGGGTGGAATTTAGACGTGGTCCTAAGATTCCTCATGTCAGACAGGTTTGAGCCTTTACAGTCAGCCTCCCTGAAAGATCTCACTCTTAAGACTCTTTTCCTGGTATGCTTAGCCTCGGCTAAAAGAGTCAGTGAGCTTCATGCCTTCAGCAAGAACATCGGATTTTCGTCAGAAAAAGCTACTTGTTCTCTGCAACTTGGTTTTCTAGCCAAAAATGAGCTACCTTCTCGTCCTTGGCCTAAATCTTTCGATATTCCCAGCTTATCGGAGATCGTAGGCAATGAACTAGAAAGAGTCTTATGCCCTGTTAGAGGTCTTAAGTTCTACTTAGCTCGTACTAAACCTTTACGAGGCCAATCTGAAGCTTTATGGTGTTCGGTTAAGAAACCAACTTTGCCTATGTCAAAGAATGCTTTGTCATACTTTATCAGATTGTTGATACAAGAAGCTCATTCACACTTGAGTGAGGAAGACCGATCTTTGCTTAAGGTTAAGACGCACGAGGTTAGAGCTGTAGCAACTTCCGTGGCCTTTAAGCAAAATAGATCTCTGCAAAGTATCATGGACGCAACCTATTGGAGAAGCAAGTCAGTGTTCGCGTCATTTTACTTGAAAGATGTCCAGTCTCTTTACGAGAACTGCTACACACTGGGACCATTTGTAGCAGCGAGTGCAGTAGTGGGTGAGGGCTCAACCACTACAATTCCCTAATTCCATATCCTTTTAATCTGTCTCTTGAAATGTTTTAATGTTGTTTTTATGGGTTGTCCGGAAGGCTAAGAAGCCTTTCGCATCCTGGTTGATTTGGCGGGTGGTCAAAGTCATTTCTTGAGAGCGCCCAGATTAGGGGTTTGATGAGGTCCTGTTGTATGGGTTGCAGTCCTTGATACTTCAGCTCCTGGGGGTCTGTCAGCATCCTAAGAGGATCGCTGGGCTCCGTAAGGAAGACGTACTTACAAGGCAGAGTAATCGTCTAAGTCGACTTCCTTACCAGGTACCTATTTATTTTGGTTTTGTTATATTGATAACTGTCAAAATGAAATAAAAACTCTTAGCTTATACGATGTAAACATAATTAACTGGTCTCTACCCACCTCCTTGGGTGTGAATCAGCTATTATATATTCACCGGCTAAGTTAAATATTTAAAAATGATATTTTAAATATAAAATAAATTTTTGAATATACTTACCCGGTGAATATATAAATTAAATGACCCTCCCTTCCTCCCCAATAGAGACGCAGTGGGATGAGAAGAAATTGAGTCTTTGTTTACATCGAGAGTGGTATCTGGCCGACAGTTGGCGCTGGTGGGCACACCCGCAACCTGTATAGCGATCGCTGGCGAGTTTTTACTGTATGTGTCTGTCGAGCAACAGAGTTGCAGCTATTATATATTCACCGGGTAAGTATATTCAAAAATTTATTTTATAATTAAAATATCATTTTACTACTGTTAGGGTGAAAAATGCTTACTTTAGGGAGTGGAAGGGATATTACGACCAGGCCAACCTGTTCGGTCTTCTGCCTGATAATCTAGTTTAGTCGTAAAGAGCAACTGGAATTATGGAAGTAATGGTTTAGCAGCAGAAGGAACTAAAGTATGTAAAGATTTTGAGGCTCTGTGCGCAGTTTTCGAATTTGTGGAGCACTATTAATTTATAATGACTATGGGTTGAAAAGGACCAAAATTATCAATTCTAAGGGAAGATTCACTGGACTTCTGAAGTCTAAACAAAAGAAAAGAGTAATGTCCAGATCTCGTGAAGCTCATCACTTCTGAAAAAAGGCTGAACTTTTATGTTATCTACAGGTGGCGGAATGTCAATATAGTAGTCATACCCCTACAATAAACTATCCTAGTTTTTCCCGGCTTTCTAGAACTGTTGACTTTACTGCTAATCATTGAAACATATTTTCCCATCAGTGGGTTCAAGAGTGAGAGGCACTCTAAACACCGATAATTAAATCAGAGAATTTCGCTTGACACAATACAAGGGAATGTGGAACTTCATCTTCCAGAAATAATCCCTGTGTTGTTTCACGGCAATAATTGTAAACTAAACCTAAGGTAAAATCTTGAAATGCAGTACATAAACAATTTGAGAGCGTGTCTGATGATTGCTGGATTAACCGAGAAACAGGTCCATATTTCCCGAGGTGACAACCTGTGCTTCTTACCACTTGCGGTAGAGGGATCTGTGACCTTGTTAAAGCAGGTATTATTTAAAGCAAAAGAAAATCAGAATTTTTTTAAATTTTTAAGATTTTATGTGTAAGTGTCGAATTAAACTGGGCTTCTGAAGAAGAAGCAATATCAATGTCAGGGGAGATTTATAGAAATACATTAATGAGTATTACTGTGCTGAATAAACAAACATACACAATAACTTCATCACAAACAGTGAACTATAGGTTTACCTCGGTTTACTAGTTTAATTCGGATTGGGAGTTCACTCATAAACAAAATGCCTGTACACAATATTGAGACAATTTTTCCCAGAAGACGCATTCCACCAGTCCATAAATACCCATATATACTCATTTTCAAAGGTTTGTAAAGCTAATTCCTAAACCTTTCATGATCGCTAACCAATAGAAAATGGAAATATGGACAAATTAACTTGCATTTAACCTTTTGGGAGATTTGTTGCTGATGTGAGGGAGACGACACAGGAAGAGGAAGAGTAGGTTATTACTTAGAGGGAAACCCTCCATGAGATCTAGTAAAATATTGGGAGTTTCTTCACACAATGATGTTGACAATCACTGAGTTACTTAATTTACACTTGGTCCTCTTTGTTTTACACTTTTACGTTCAACTTTCACAAGGAACCTACTTAGAGACAACTGCTTTTTCCTTTTCTTTAAAATAGCATGAAAATGCTACATTACGTTGTCGTTAGATAGATTCACTGGTTGCCCTGCTGAAGTCTTTTCTGAGTGATGTATTTACAAAATTTTGCAGTGTTTCCCATATTTTCAACATCTCCCTAATTAACTTGAAGAGGTTTGTCACTCATCCCTCATCCTCCTCAGATTACATCTCCACAACCTCTTGTAGCTGCTCTTTATGCAACTTCATTAGCTCCTTGGTTGCCAGCTGCTCACTACGTTCTCATGAAGATCATTGATGTTGTCCTTGTCCACCTTCAACCCCATTGCCTTCCCAGGGACATAATTTCATTGTGAACTGCCCCCTACATGGGCTTTAATCCTTCAAAATCATGTTAAGAAACATATTTGGGTCAGATTTTTCAAGGAAGACTTGAGGGTTCTGTTGACCCTTTACCAGACAAAGTCAATCATTTTGGGGTAATTGGCAATGTGGAAATGTTCTTTCCAAGACTCTCCGAGGGTGAGTTTGGTCCATTCAGTGCCCTCCAAGCATTGCTGGAACATTGCTTTTGTGTACAGCTTCATGAAATTTGAGATCACCTGCTGATCAATGGATTGGAGTGATGTTGATTGGCATGAACGTCATCCTAATGAGTTTTTGAACTCTTGCATTAGGTTGTCTTCATTGGCTGGAGGACTGGCAGGAGCATTGTCCATAAGTAACAAGGCTTGGAGTGTTAGGTTCTTCTCCATAAGGTAATTTTTTACCTCAGAACCAAAAAGAATATTGACCCATTCCACAAACAAAGTTAGAGGCACCTAGGCCTAAAGGCTCGTGAATTCTGCAGACGATACACCAGAAAAATTTTGATTTTGCAGTCTCTGCTAGCATTAGCACACAACAGTAAGGTTAGAATTTTTCATTCGCTTATGGCTGGGAATTGCCTTCTCTTCTGCTGTAATGAAAGTCCTGGGCATCTTCTTCCAAAAAGATCAGTATCACCACAATTGAACCCTTGCTGTGGCATGTGAGATTCTGAATCCATGAACCTTTTAAATTTGGAAATGAATACCTCTAATCTCTTGGCATTAGAGCTCACAGCCTTATCTTGTCGCACAACACTATGGATGCAAGCTCTCAAAATTCTCAACACCCCCAATCTCACCTTGAATGTCTCTTTTCCTTTTCCTGCTGACGTACCTGGCTTCTTTGTCACAAGGTCAGCATACAATACCTTTGCTTTTTCATAAATAATGTTTCTGTTAATCTTATCTCATGCTAACTGCTTTTCATTAATCCAGAAATGGAAAAACTTTTCTATGTTATCAAGAGCACGTTGCTGTTGTTTCATCAATATCAGCACCCCTTTGTAACATGAATTGACTTGATCTCTTCCTTTTTCTAAAGAATTATACAAATCTTAGATGTACAATTGTACATTTTTAGCAGGTCTGCCACGTGTATCTTATGCTTCTCAATCGTTTATTTTTGTTCCTATGCAAATACAAACATAATTCCTTTAATATTATTATTAATAGCTAAGCTACAACCCTAGTTGGAAAAGCTGGATGCTATAAGCCCAAGGGCTCCAACAGGGAAAAATAGCCCAGTGAAGAAAGAAAATAAGGAAATGAATAAACTATATGAGAAGTAATGAGCAATTGAAATAAAATATTTTAAGAACAGTAACAACATTAAAACAGATCACTGATATATAAACTATAAAAGGAGACTTATGTCAGCGTGTTCAACATAAAAACATATGCTGCAAGTTTGAACTTTAGAAGATCTACCTATTCAACTAGCCGATTAGACAGATCATTCCACAACTTGATCACAGCTGGAATAAAACTTCTAGAATACTGTGTAGTATTGAGCCTTACGATGGAGAAGGTATAACCATTAGAATTAACTGCATACCTAATATTACGAATAGCATGATACTGTCCAGGAAGATCTGAATGTAAAAGATGGTCAGAATTATGAAAAGTCTTATGCAACATGCATAACGAACTAATTGAATGACAGTGCCAGAGATTAATGTCTAGATTAGGAATAAGAAATGTAATAGATTGTAAGGTCCTGTACTACAAATTAAGATGAGAATCAGCAGCTGAAGACCAGATAGGAGAACAATTCTCAAAACAAGGTAGAATGAAAGAATTAAAACACTTCATTTATCATCATTTATCACCAAAAATCTTCAAAGACTTTTAATAAGCCAATTTTTTGTGCAATTAAAGAAAGAAAGAAAGACCAAATGTTATTTCTCAAAAGTAAATTTGCAATCAAGAATCACACCTAAAATCTTAAAGGAATCACATAGAGTTAAAGAAACTTTATCAATGCAGAGATCTGGATATAGAGGAGCCTCTGCCCTCGACCTACTGACAAACATACTCGAGTTTTTAAATATTAAACTTAGCCGGTGAATACATAATAGCTGACGTCTCGGACGGCTCGACAGATTCCAAAAACTCGCGAGCTATCGCTGTGAAGGTTGCGGGTGTGACCACCAGCGCCGACTATCGGCCAGATACCGCATATACTTGTCAAGTTCTCCAGTTCTTCTCTGTCGGTCTTGTCGACAAGTTGGTTCCGCTCGCTTATGACCTTGAGTTTTCGACCTATTTGGTGAAGTACTTTATTTTGGTTGTTTATTGGCTTTCGCTGTGACGGGTGTTTTTTCTTCAATTAAACTCTTGAAAACCCTTTTTTTGGCTGGTGTTTATTGTTGATGACTTTGGTTTTGACTTGGATTTTCTCTGATTGTTCAATATGGCTGACCCTTCTCCTATCCCTGAACCTAAATATCGCAAGTGTGCGAGGGATTGCAACAAACGTCTTCCCAAGGCCTCTATCGACCCACATACCGTTTGTTCTAATTGCCGGGGTAAATCCTGCCAATTAGGAGATCGGTGTGATGAGTGCGTGGTCTTGTCTGAATTCGACTGGCTTGAGTATGACAAATATACTCGTAAGCTGGAGAGAGATAGGGTGAGGAGAAGCTCCTCTAGATCTTTGGAATTTTCCTCCTCCCATGCCCCTGAACCTAATCCTTCCCCTGTAGTAGTTGTTCCTGAACCCCCTACTAGCACTCATGAACCGTCCATGCGGGATATGTTTCTAGCGATTCAAGCTTTAGGCGAAAAAGTTGAGTCCTTAGCATTGGACCGTAACCAACTCATGTCAGATGTTAAGTTGTTGAAGTGTCAGAGTGGTAAAACAGAAAATCGTAGTGATAAAGTGATAAGTGCGCAAAGTGTATTTAGTGTTGCGACCGAGGGTTCGTCTGTTCGTGCTTGTCGCTCCCCTAGTCCGAGACCTCTTTCAGGCTCCCCTGCACCAGGGAGAAGTAATGTCGTAGGACTTAAGGGGACGAGAGGCGTTAACCAACGTACAGACGTTCCCTCTTTGGTATCGGACGTTTCTCGTCAAGATCGCCCTTACCATAAGACGGGTGAGACTGTGTTCTCCCCGTCCTCCGAAGACTTATCGCACAAGAAACCTTGGCGCAAGGTTTCTAGACCCTTGAAGCGAAAGTCAGTCCCTTCAGGACAGGTCCAGCGTCCTGGCTGTAGCCATTGGGGCAGCTCTGACCTTTTGCAGTCGTCGGATGACTGTTCGCCTATTAAGCGCAAGCGTAACACGGGGTCCGAGGGTCGCGGTAGAGGCAATGTTTTGCCAACGCAGACGTTACCGACGTCACGGCCCGTTCCGACTCCCGTTGATCCGAAGTGGGTTGTCCTGCGGGACATGCAGTCTAAGCTTGCCTCCCTTATGGAAGAGTATGACTTTGAGCAGGTTCGCGATGATCCTTTGCTTTTGAGTCGCCAATGCGCTGAACGTGACTCTGGCCGTCAGCCGCCCAAACGAGTATTCACTCGTCCGTTTGACGTTAGTGCTGACGTTTCTAGTACTTTGAAACGCGATGTCAGTAGTCTTTCACGTCAGTCACGTGACATGGATCCCCCCTTGCTGCAGTCTTGTACTGACGTTCAGCTGCTGCCGCCGCAGCCCCGCACTGACGTTCGCCGACCGGCTCCGTTGCCTCGGCGTGACGTTGAGCGTCAGTCACCGCAGTCGGAGGTTGTTTTGCCTGCTCAGACTCTGCAGTCAATGCAGTTCCGACGTGACGTCGAGCGTCAATCAACTTCAGCTGTTGTTGTTGGTCAGTCACAGGGATTTCAGTCCTTTCAGCAGCGGCGTGACGTCGCTTCCTCTTCTGCTACTGCTGCTCCTTTGCTTGTTGACATTGCCTGTCAAGCGTTGCCTCCTCGGCAGGTCTCTCCTTTTCATTAGACTCGGCAGTTGTCGGACGAAGTTCCGTCGGATGAGGAAGTCGTTGATCCCCTTCCAACTGATATTCCTTTGGAGACTTTGTCGGACGGAGAGGAGCCTAAAGCTGCTCAGCCCTCTCTGGATTTTAAAAAGATCATGCTGATTTTTAAGGAACTGTTTCCTGACCATTTTGTAACTGCTGCTCCTCGTTTGCCTCCGTCAGAGTTTCCGCTAGGCCTAGCTACTTCGACTCCGTCGTTTACTAAGCTAGTGCTCTCTCGCTCTTCTAAGAGAGCTTTGCGTTTACTAGGCGATTGGTTGATCACCAGGAGGAGTTTGGGGAAGACAGCCTTTGCTTTCCCCCCTTTTAAACTGGCTTCTAGAGCGAGCGTCTGGTATGACACGGGAGAAGTTCTCGCCTTGGGAGTTCCTGCCTCTGCCCAGGGAGACTTCTCAAGCCTCGTAGACTCTCCCCGTCGCCTGGCCATGAGACGCTCTAAAGTTTATTGGTCCTCTTCGGACCTTGATCATCTCCTCAAAGGGGTTTACAGGGCCTTCGAAGTTTTTAACTTCTTGGATTGGTCGCTGGGAGCCTTGAGCAGGAAGATCTCTTCGGCCGACCGTGATGTATCCGTGCTTATTATGTCCTGCATGGACAAAGCTATCCGTGATGGCTCTAATGAGCTCGCTGCTACCTTTACGGCAGGAGTCCTTAAGAAGAGGGAGACTCTTTGCTCATTCCTTTCGGCAGGAGTAACTCCCTGCCAAAGGTCAGAGCTTCTCTTTGCCCCGTTGTCATCTGCCTTGTTTCCTCAGCAGTTGATTAAGGATATTGCGGCTTCTCTGGTGCAGAAGGATACCCACGACCTGATGGCTACGTCGGCGCGCAAGGCTGCTCCTTCATCATCTTATGTCGTAAGACCCAAGCTCGATACTCCAGCAACTAGGTTTATCCCGCCCTTTCGTGGCAGAGCCCCCAGTAAGGGAGGCGCTCGTGCCGACAGTAAAAGAGGCAAGAGGAGAGGATCCAAGTCCTCCCGTGGCAGAGTCTGACTGCCCACGTCCTCAGACAGCGGTAGGGGCCAGACTGAACAACTTCTGGCAGGCCTGGGAGAAGAGGGGTGCAGACCGAGAGTCTGTGTTGTTGCTAAAGGAGGGGTACAAAATACCTTTTGTACGGAGACCTCCTCTGGTAAAAGTTCCTATAGACCTCTCTCCCAGGTATCGAGAGGAGTCAAGGAGACAGGCACTACAACTGCAGGTGTCTCAGTTGCTAGAGAAGGGAGCGGTGGTGAAAGTCTCGGACCTTCAATCACCGGGATTTTACAACCGTCTCTTCCTAGTCCCAAAGCATTCAGGAGGTTGGAGGCCGGTGCTGGATGTCAGTGCGCTCAACGTTTTTGTTGTCAAAACAAAATTTACGATGGAGACCACGAAGTCCGTCCTAGCAGCGGTCAGAGAGGGAGACTGGATGGTCTCTCTCGACCTGCAGGATGCGTACTTCCACATTCCTATACACCTGGATTCTCAACCGTATCTGAGGTTTGTATACAGGAATGTGGTGTACCAATTCCGAGCACTGTGCTTCGGCCTCAGGCCTGCTCCTCTTGTTTTTACGAGGCTCATGAGAAATGTGGCAAAATTCCTTCATTTATCGGGGATTCGAGCCTCCCTGTACCTGGACGACTGGCTGCTCAGAGCGTCGTCCCGTCATCGCTGTCTGCAGGACCTTCAATGGACGTTGGATCTTGCAAAGGAGTTGGGGCTGTTGGTGAACTTAGAGAAGTCTCAGCTGACTCCCTCCCAAACGATTCTCTATTTGGGGATGGAGATTCGCAGTCTAGCTTTTCGGGCTTTTCCGTCTGCCTCCAGGATAGATCAAGCCTTGCTCAAAGTCCGCCTCATGCTGAGAAAAGACCGTTGCTCAGTGAGAAGTTGGATGAGCCTCCTAGGGACGCTATCATCCCTGGAACAATTTATCTCTCTAGGGAGACTTCACCTTCGCCCTCTCCAGTTCCATCTAGACTCCCATTGGGACAAGAACAAGACTTTGGAAGCTGTCTCAATCCCGATCTCCGAACCAGTAAAGACGTGCCTGAACTGGTGGGACAGCAACATAGGTCTTCGAGAGGGTCTGTCCCTGGCGGTCAAGAACCCAAACCACGTGTTATTTTCAGACGCGTCGGATTTGGGTTGGGGAGCGACTCTGGACGGTCTGGAATGTTCGGGTCTTTGGACGTCGGATCAGAGGAGCCTTCACATCAACTGCAAGGAGCTGTTGGCTGTTCACTTGGCCTTGACGAGTTTCGAGAGTCTTCTCCGAAACAAAGTGGTAGAAGTGAATGCGGACAACACCACAGCCTTGGCGTACATCTCCAAGCAAGGAGGCACTCACTCCCACACACTGTTCGTCATCGCAAGGGACCTCCTCATCTGGTCAAAAGATCGAGGCATCTCACTGTTGACGAGGTTCGTCCAGGGAAAATTGAACGTCTTGGCGGACTGTCTCAGTCGGAGAGGTCAGGTGATCCCTACAGAATGGACCCTCCACAAGGACGTGTGCAAGAGTCTTTGGATGACTTGGGGTCAGCCCACCATAGACCTCTTTGCGACCTCATTGACCAAAATGCTCCCGACCTATTGCTCTCCAGTCCCAGATCCAGAGGCGGCCCACATAGATGCCTTTCTGCTGGACTGGTCTCACATGGACGCTTACGCATTCCCGCCGTTCAAGATCATCAACAGGGTTCTGCAGAAGTTCGCCTCTCACGAAGGGACAAGGTTGACGTTGGTTGCTCCCCTCTGGCCCGCGAGAGAGTGGTTCACAGAGGTACTTCAATGGCTGGTAGACGTTCCAAGGAGTCTACCTTTAAGGATGGATCTCTTACGGCAGCCCCACGTAAGGAGTCTTCATCAAAGCCTCCCCGCGCTTCGTCTGACTGCCTTCAGACTATCGAAAGACTCTCAAGAGCTCAAGGATTTTCGAAGGAGGCAGCCAGAGCGATCGCGAGGGCTAGGAGATCATCTACTATCAAGGTCTACCAGTCGAAGTGGGAGGTCTTTAGAGAGTGGTGCAAGTCATCCTCTATTTCCTCTTCCAGTACCTCTGTAGCCCAAATTGCAGACTTTCTCCTGCATCTGAGAAATGTTCGCTCCCTCTCTGCTCTCACTATTAAGGGCTACAGGAGCATGTTGGCTTCTGTGTTCAGACATAGAGGCTTGGATCTGTCAAATAATAAAGATCTCCAAGATCTCCTTAAGTCCTTCGAGACCTCTAAGGAGCGTCGTATGTCAACTCCTGCTTGGAACTTAGACGTGGTCCTAAGGTTCCTAATGTCCGACAGGTTTGAGCCATTGCATTCAGCCTCCCTGAAGGATCTCACCCTCAAGACGCTTTTTTTGGTGTGCTTGGCTTCGGCTAAAAGGGTCAGTGAGATCCATGCCTTTAGTAAGAACATCGGCTTCTCTACAGATAAAGCCACATGTTCGTTTCAACTTGGTTTTTTGGCCAAGAATGAACTGCCTTCTCGTCCTTGGCCTAAATCTTTTGATATACCTTGCCTGTCAGAAATCGTAGGCAACGAGGTTGAAAGAGTACTGTGCCCAGTTAGAGCTCTTAAGTTTTATTTGGCTCGTACTAAGCCATTACGAGGTGGTTCTGAGGCCTTATGGTGCTCCGTTAAGAAGCCCTCATTGCCCATGTCTAAAAATGCTTTATCGTACTTTATTAGATTTTTAATCCGGGAGGCACATTCTCATTTAAGTGAGAAAGATCGTTGTTTGCTTAAGGTCAAGACGCACGAAGTGAGAGCGATAGCAACTTCGGTGGCTTTTAAGCAAAACAGGTCTCTGCGAAGTATTATGGACGCGACCTTTTGGAGGAGCAAGTCAGTGTTCGCTTCATTTTACTTAAAAGACGTCCAGACTCTTTATGAGGACTGCTACACCCTGGGTCCATTCGTTGCAGCGAGTGCAGTAGTGGGTGAGGGTTCTACCACTACATTCCCTTAATCCCAATATCCTTTTAATCTTCTCTTGAAATGTTTTTAATCTTGTCTTGGGTTGTACGGAAGACTAGGAAGTCTTTCGCATCCTTTTTGATTTGGCGGGTGGTCAAATGTCGTTTCTTGAGAGCGCCCAGATTAAGGGTATTGATGAGGTCCTGTTGTATGGGTGGTCGCCCTGGATATAACAGCTCCTGGGAGTCTTTCAGCATCCTGAGAGGATGGCTGGGCTTCGTGAGGAAAGCGGACTAATAAGGCAGAGTAATCGTCAGAGTCAGCTTCCTTACCAGGTACCTATATTTAAGTGGGTTTTTTTATGATATAATTGTCAAAAACTCATGAGCATATACGCCTTTATTGCATTAATACTGGTCTCTACCCGCCACCAAGGGTGTGAATCAGCTATTATATATTCACCGGCTAAGTTTAATATTTAAAAATGATATTTTGATTATAAAATAAATTTTTGAATATACTTACCCGGTGAATATATAAATTAAAGGCCCTCCCTTCCTCCCCGATAGAGACCCAGCGGACTGAGAAGAACTGGAGAACTTGACAAGTATATGCGGTATCTGGCCGATAGTCGGCGCTGGTGGTCACACCCGCAACCTTCACGGCGATCGCTCGCGAGTTTTTGGAATCTGTCGAGCCATCCGAGACGTCAGCTATTATATATTCACCGGGTAAGTATATTCAAAAATTTATTTTATAATCAAAATATCATTTTGTTAGGATTCAACTTCATGCCTCATAATTTGCAACATGCTCTAATTTTTGGTAGAGCTATATTAAGAAATTCAGCAACCCCAGATCTACATTCAGGAGATAGAATTGAAGCAAAGAGAGTAGCATTATCTGCATAGCAACAAACTTGTTTTTTAGGCCAAACCACATACGTGTATATAGTGTGAAATTGTAACACGCCAAGAAGACTACCCTAAGGAACACCAGATATTAAATTCCTATATTCACTATGGTGCCCATTAACAGCTACTCACTGCAATCTATTACTTGAAAAATCAATAATGATGTTAAGAAAACGTCCACCTACTCCAGGTAGTAGGTTGGCCAGGGCACCAGCCACACGTTGAGATACTACCACTGAGAGTTATTGGGACCTTTGACTGGCCAGGCAGTACTACATTGGATCCTTCTCTCTGGTTACTGCTACTTTTATCTTTGCCTACACATACACCAAATAGTCTGCCCTATTCCTTCTACATTCTCTTCTGTCCTTATACACTTGACAACACTGAGATTACCAAACAATTCCTCTTTGCTCAAGGGGTTAACTACTGCACTGGAATTGTTCAGTGGCTACTTTCCTCTTGGTGAGGGTAGAAGAGACTTTTCAGCTATGTTAAGCAGCTCTTCCTGGAGAAGGACACTCCAAAATCAAACCACTGTTCTCTAATCCTGGGTAGTGCCATAGCCTCTGTACCATGGCCTTCCACTGTCTTGGATTAGAGTTCTCTTGCTTGAGGGTACATTCGGGTATGCTGTTCTATCATATTTCTCTTCCTTTTGTTATATTAAGTTTTTATAGATTATATATGAAAGATCTAATTTAATGTTGTAACTTTTCTTAATTCTTTTTTATTTTTATCATTTAGTACTTTTTTATGTAGTTTGTTTATTTCCTTGTTTCTTTTCCTCACTGGGTTACTTTTTCCTGTTGGAACCCTTTGGCTTATAGCATCTTGCTTTTCCAAGTAGCATTATAGCTTAGCTAATAATAATAATAATAATAATAATAATCATAATAATAATAACAGTTTGAGTTTGAAGACAAGGGCCTCATGATGCCACCTCTTTTTCCAGACATCTTTGGTTTAGAAGTATCTCCCAAGTGGTATGATGTATAGAATCTATGCAAAACCATTTATCATGATGACTATACATTCAAACAACATATCCAGCAAAAAGGATATAGGTTTTTCCATGACCAACTACCAGGTACTTGGTAAAAGCCTACCCTAACACCTTCAACATCTTGCTGAGGACATTAAGAGAAGGACAGGAGCCTTCCTAAACAGGACCACATGCTCTGACATAGGACTACATGCTCTGACATTTCTTGGGAAAGCTAAACAAGCCAGTTTGGTTCAACGAGACTTTCTCCAGCTTAAGGATAAGCCTCCTATTAATGGGCGATAGTTTTTATTTGTATAGGTCAGAGTTTGGGTCATTCATATGAAGAGCATAAGAAGCAGCTTTGGAAAGAAGTGAAGAGAGTAGGGAAGGGTGGTTCGAGAATTGAAGAGACAGTGAAAGATGGAAATGGAAGGTTGTTAAAAGGAGAGGAGGCAAGGAAAAGGTGGGCCGAATATTTTGCAAGTTTACTAAATGTTGAGGATAATAGGGAGGCAGATATGTTTACTGTTGCAGGTGTTGAGGTGCCAGTGATGGGAGATGAGAATAAGAGAGAGATTGCAAGAGATGAATTGAGGAGAGCACTAGATGAAACGAGAGTAGGAAAAGCACCTGGTATGGATGGTGTGAGGAGTGAGTTGTTAAAGGAAGGGGGTGTGACTGTACTTGAATGGTTGGTGAGATTGTTTGATATGTGTTTTATGTTGTCAATGGTACCAGTAGACTGGGTGTGTGCATGTATTGTACCACTATTTAAAGGTAAGGGAGATGTGCATGAGTGTTGTAATTCAAGGGGTATTAGTTTGTGGTGAGTGTTGTTGGAAAAGTGTATGGTAGAGTACTAATTAATAGGATTAAGGATAAAATAGAGAATGGAATCTTAGAAGCAGGGTGCTTTTAGAAGAGGTAGGGGATGTATGAATCAGATTTTTACAGAGGAAGATATGCTAGAAATATTTAGCAAAAGGCAAGGAGGTGTATGTTGCATTTATGGATCTGGAGAAGGCATATGATAGAGTTGATAGGGAAGCGATGGGAATGTGATGAGGTTATATTGTGGAAGGTTGTTGCAAGCAGTGAAGAGTTTCTACATAAGTAGTAAAGCATGTTTTAGGCTAGGAAATGAAGTGAGCGAGTGGTTTCCAGTGACAGTGGGACTGAGACAGGGATGTGTGATGTCGCCATGGTTGTTCAATTTGTTTGTTGATGGAGTTGTAGAGAGATGACTGCTTAAGTGCCTGGTCGAGGATTAAAACTGATAGACAAAAATGATCATGCATGGGAGGTAAATCAATTGTTGTTTGCAGATGATACTGTACTGGTTACAGACTCGGAAGAGAAGCTTGGTCGATTAGTGACAGCGTTTGGAAGTGTATGTGAGAGAAGGAAGTTGTAAGTTAATGTGTTTAAGAGTAAGGTTATGAGATGTACGAGAAGGAAGGGTGATGCGAGGTTGAATGGAGAGTTACTTGAGGAAGTTGATCAGATTAAGTACTTGGGGTCTGTTGTTGCAGCAAATGGTGAAGTGGAAGCAAATGTACGTCAGGGAGTGAATGAAGGATGTAAAGTGTTGGGGGCAGTGTAGGGAGTGGTAAAGAATAGAGGGTTAGGCATGAATGAAAAGAGAGTTTTCAATATTTAACTTAGCCAGTGATTATAATAGCTGCAACTCTGTTGCTCGACAGAAAAACTCTACGGAAAAATTCGCCAGCGATCGCTACACAGGTAGGGTGTGTACTCAACAGCGCCATCTGTCGTTCAGATACCCATTACTCATTGTAAACAAAGAACTCAATTTTCTCTCTGTCGGGCTACCGGCAAGACCTACTAATTCGCTGTTGCTAACTGGATTTGTTTTCACAACTATTTGGTGAAGTACACTATTCTAGTTTTGAGCTTTCGCTATGCAGGTGTTTTATCTTCATCTTAAAACTTGAATTCGTTTTGGATAGATTTATTTATGGTGACAAAGAGAGTATGGACTTTCTTTCACTTTTAAATGGCCGACCCTTCCCTTAGACGGAAGTGTGTTTAGGCTTTTAGTAATTATCTTATCACGTTATAGATTTTCCTCTATATATTTTATATCTCTCCGCCTTTATTAGGCCTCTTCGATTAACTTTCCATTTTTTATAAACATATAAAGATAAATTTTAATGCTTTGTTTATATAGACCTTTCCTGAGAGTAGGCGGTCCTATCTTGGAAACCGAAGTTAATCAACGTTGAGCCCTTTATATCGTCTTTAGCTTTTAAAGAGCTAAGGATTTAAAACTTTTTAAATGTAATATTTTATGAAAGAATTTCTTTGATAGTCTTCGTACTGTTTTCAAAGATGAACTAACGTTTAGTTTTTTATGCTAGCAGTTGTTGACGTTCAGGACGTTCAACATGCGCTCTATCGTTACGATAGAGAGAGAGTGTATCACGGTTTCACTTTGCAGTAAGAGTAAATCGATTCTGACGTTTTGTTCATTCTTTCTTAGCTTAAATGTTTTAAATTCTAATTTAAAGGAACTTTTTATTTGAAAAACCTTTCAGTTTTTTCCTTTAGTCAAATAACATGTTTTTTTTTTGACGATATATAATTGGGCTCTTCTCTTAGGTGCGAAATCAAGAGAGAAAGAGAGAGAGAGAGATAGAGACGGAGAGAGAGAGAGGAGAGAAAACGTTCCGTTCAAGCGGGTAACGTTGTTCTCGTGTTACTCACGTCCCTAGTCGCTGTACGGGGAGGAAGGATAAAACGTTTTTAGGTTTTTATTCTCGTCCCCAGGCTATGTGCGGTGAGAGATTTAAAACGTAGTTATATGAACTAGTGTTTAGTCTCTTTCCCAGCCACTGATTTTTCTTTTTATCTTAAAATATGTTTTCTGTTTTTTGCTGGTATTATGAGCTTGCATTATACGACTAATTTCGCAATTACTACCTTTTAATGAAGGGTAGAATTGCGTGTTTCAGGAAATAAGTGCAAAACAGAAAATCGAAGTGATAAAGTGATATGCGCAAAGTGTTACAGTGTTGCGTCCGAGGCGCAAAGTGTTACAGTGTTGCGTCCGAGGGTTCGTCTGTTCGTGCCTGTCGTTCACCTAGTCCGGGACCTCTTACAAGCTCCCAAGCCCAGGGGAGAAGTAATGTCAAACGACTTATGGGTTCGAGAGGCCTTGACCAACGAACAGACGTTTTCCCTCTATGGTATCGGGTGTATCTTACCAAGATCTCCCCTACCATAAGACGAGAGAGACGTTGTTTCTCCTCGCCATCCGTAGGCTTTTCGCATAAGAAACCTGTCACAAGGTTTCGAAGCCCTTAAGCGAAAGTCAGTCCTTTCAGGACAGGTCCAGCGTCCTGGTTACAGCCATTAGGACAGCTCTGACCCTATGCAGTCATCGGATAACTGCTCGCCGCCTAACAAAAGCGTAACACAGACTCCGAGAGTCTTTTGTTGTAGGCAAAGTGTTGCGGTCACAGACGTTACCCTCGTCTATTACCACAACCATTTCCGTTGATCCTTAAGGGGTTGTATGGCAAAACATGCAGTATATGCTTGCCTCCCTTATGGAAGACTATTCTGCCGATTAGTCCGTTGAGTCTAGCCGTTTATCTCATCGATATCCTGGCTTTCAGCCAACCTAACGTTCCTTTGTGCTTACTGTTGACGTTGGCGTAGCTTAGTCACGTCAGTCAGGTTGTTTAGAACCACACTCGATGCGGTCTCGTGTGGGTTTTCAGCCGCATTTGGACGTTAGGCCACTGGCTGATGCTCCTGTTGACGTTCAAGACGTTCACTAACAATCGGAGTTGACTTGTTTTGACGCTGTGCGTCAACCTCCGCATTCTAGAGTTGTTTTGACTGCTCAGTCTAGGCAGTCAAAGCAGTCTCGAGTGGACGCTGTGCGTCCTCACGCACCTGTTGTTGTTGACAGTTCAGTTGTTGACAGTTCACAGACTGTCAAGCAGTTACATGAGTTGCGTTCTGGTCCGCTACTAATGCACCAGTGAGAGACTCAGTTTTTATCGGACAAGGTTCCTGTAGATGAGGAAGTTGCTGTTCTCCCTCCTACTGATATTCCCTTGAGGACTCTGTCAGATGGAGAGGAGCCTAAAGCTGCTTAGCCTCCTATGGACTTTAATTAAATCATGATGATTTTTTTTAAGGATCTTCGTCCGGATCTTTTTGTAACTGCTGCTCCTCGTTCGCCTAAACGTCAGAGCTTACACTAGGCCTAGCTACTTCGAAGCCGTTGTTTTTAAGCTAGTGCTCTCTCGCTCTCCTAGAGAGCGTTACGTTGGCTAGGCGACTGGTTTTTCACCAGGAGGAGTGTGGGGGATACAGCCTTTGCTTTCCCTTCTTTTAAACTGGTTTATAGAGCGAGAGTCTGATATGACACGAGAGAAGTTCTCGGCTTGGGAGTTCATGCCTCTGCCCAGATAGACTTCTCAATTCTGGTAGACTCTCCCTGGCGCCTAGCCAGGAGACGCTCCAAGTTGTTTACAGGTCAACTTCACAGCTGTTGTCGAGCCTTTGAAGTTTTGCTGTACTATTATGTCACGCATAACAAGGCTTTCAGGGGTGGTAAACGGTTCCGCCTCAGTCGCTAACCCCGTCTGTTGCCGCACCTGCTCCCGTAGACCCTAAATGGGCTTTGCTGCAAGACATGCAGTCCAAGCTTGCGTCCTTGATAGAGGACTTAAATGCGGAGAAGAACCTTCTGGCCAACAACCTTCCAACCGGTCGGTTGTGCGCCCTGTTGACGCTGAGGTAACCTACTCGCGTCTGCCAGTTGAGGTGGTTCCTCCACCGATGCGACCCAGTGTGGGTTGCCAGCCGCACGTTGACATTAAGCGACGCTCGGAGGTGGTTGTTGACGTTCAGGACGTTCAACAACCAGCAGAGGTGACTTGTTTTGACGCAGTGCGTCAACCTCAGCAACCCGGTAGGGTGTTGACTGCACAACCCAGACGGTCTAGACAGTCTCGGGTTGACGCTGTGCTTCCTCGCGCACCCATGGTTGTTGACAGTTCACAGACTGTGCAGCAGTTCCATGATATTGCGTCCGGCTCCGTCACGCATCCACCAGTGCGACCGGATTCAGCGAGCCAGACGTTGCCCACTCCGTTGCCGTTTCCTCATCAGTTTCGGATGAGGAACCCTCTGATGAGGACGTTGCTGAACAACAAGACGATCAGGCCCCAGCCCTGCTATCCATCCAGAAGATGCTGAAGAAGGAACGCTGCTCAGTCAGGCTGTGGATGAGTCTGGTAGGGACACTGTCATCCGTGGATCAATTTGTGTCACTAGGAAGACTACACCTCCGTCCTCTTCAATACCATCTAGCTTTTCACTGGAAAAAGGACAAGACGCTAGAAGCGGTCTCGATCCCGGTTTCCGAAAAGATAAAAGTCTTGTCTGACTTGGTGAAAGGACAATATCAACCTAAGAGAGGGTCTTCCCCTGGCTGTTCAGACTCCCAACCACGTTCTCTTCTCGGACGCATCGGACGTAGGCTGGGGTGCGACATTAGACGGTCGGGAATGCTCGGGAATATGGAACTCAAGTCAAAGGACAATGCATTTCAACTGCAAGGAGCTACTGGCAGTACGTCTGGCCTGGAAAAGCTTCAGGTCTCTCCTTCAAGGCAAAGTGGTGGAGGTGAACTCTGACAACACCACGGCTTTGGCGTACATCTCCAAGCAAGGAGGGACCTACTCTCTGACGTTGTACGAGATCGCAAGGGACCTCCTCACCTGGTCAAAAGGTCTAAACATATCACTAGTAACGAGGTTCATCCAAGGCAACTTGAATGTCATGGCAGATTGTCTCAGTCGGAAGGGACAAATAATTCCAACAGAATGGACCCTCCACAAGGATGTATGCAAGAGACTTTGGGCCACCTGGGGCCAGCCAACCATAGATCTCTTCGCAACCTCGATGACCAAGAGGCTCCCAATATTTTGCTCACCAATCCCGGACCCAGCAGCAGTTCATATAGATGCCTTTCTCCTAGATTGGTCACATCTAGATCTATATGCATTCCCTCCGTTCAAGATTGTCAACAAGGTACTGCAGAAGTTCGCCTCTCACGAAGGGACAAGGTTGACGCTAGTTGCTTCCCTCTGGCCCGCGAGAGAATGGTTCACCGAGGTACTTCGATGGCTAGTAGACGTTCCCAGAACACTTCCCCTAAGGGTGGACCTTCTACGTCAGCCACACGTAAAGAAGGTACACCAAGGCCTCCACGCTCTTCGTCTGACTGCCTTCAGACTATCGAAAGACTCTCGAGAGCTAGAGGCTTTTCGAAGGAGGCAGCCAGAGCGATTGCTAGAGCAAGGAGAACATCCACCCTTAGAGTCTACCAATCGAAGTGGGAAATCTTCCGAAACTGGTGCAAGTCAGTATCCGTATCCTCGACCAGTACCTCTGTAACTCAAATAGCTGACTTCCTCTTATATCTGAGGAAAGAACGATCTCTTTCAGCTCCCACTATCAAGGGTTACAGAAGCATGTTGGCATCAGTCTTCCGTCACAGAGGCTTAGATCTTTCCAACAATAAAGATCTACAGGACCTCCTTAAGTCTTTTGAGACCACGAAGGAGCGTCGTTTGGTTACACCTGGTTGGAATTTAGACGTGGTACTAAGATTCCTTATGTCAGACAGGTTCGAGCCGCTACAATCAGCCTCCCTGAAAGATCTCACCTTAAAGACTCTTTTCCTGGTATGCTTAGCCACAGCTAAAAGAGTCAGTGAGATTCATGCCTTCAGCAAGAACATCGGATTCTCATCTGAAACGGCTACATGTTCTCTACAACTTGGTTTTCTAGCCAAAAACGAGCTGCCTTCTCGACCTTGGCCAAAATCGTTCGATATTCCAAGCTTATCGTATGGTTGGAAATGAACTAGCAAGAGTCTTATGCCCTGTAAGAGCTCTTAAGTTCTATTTAAAACGAACTAAACCTTTACGAGGCCCGTCTGAAGCTTTATGGTGTTCAGTTAAGAAACCATCTTTGCCTATGTCAAAGAATGCTTTATCCTATTTTATCAGACTGTTAATACGAGAAGCTCATTCCCATCTGAATGAGGAAGACCAAGCTTTGCTAAAGGTAAGGACACACGAAGTTAGAGCTGTCGCAACTTCCGTGGCCTTTAAACAAAATAGATCTCTGCGAAGTATAATCGACGCAACCTATTGGAAAAGCAAGTCAGTGTTCGCGTCTTTTTATCTTAAGGATGTCCAGTCTCTTTACGAGAACTGCTACACTCTGGGACCATTCGTAGCAGCGAGTGCAGTAGTGGGTGAGGGCTCAACCACTACAATTCCCTAATTCCATAACCTTTTTAATCTTTCTCTTGAAATGTTTTTATTGTTGTTTTTGGGTTGTCCGGAAGGCTAAGAAGCCTTTCGCATCCTAGTTGATTTGGCGGGTGGTCAAAGTCATTTCTTGAGAAGCGCCTAGATTAGAGGTTTTGATGAGGTCCTGTTGTATGGGTTGCAACCCTTGATACTTCAGCTCCTAGGGGTCGCTCAGCATCCTAAGAGGATCGGGAGGCTCCGTAAGGAAGACGTACTTAAAAAGGCAGAGTAATTGTTCAAGTCGACTTCCTTACCAGGTACCTATTTATTTTGTTTAGTTATTTTGATAACTTATAAAATGAAATAAAAATTCTTAGCTCATATGATGTAAACATATTTTGCTGGTCTCTACCCACCCCCCTGGGTGTGAATCAGCTATTATAATCACCGGTTAAGTTAAATATTGAAAAATGTTATTTTGATAATAAAATAAATTTTTGAATATACTTACCCGGTGATTATAAATTAAAGGGCCCTCCCTTCCTCCCCAATAGAGACACAGTGGACCGAGGAGAAAATTGAGTTCTTTGTTTACAATGAGTAATGGGTATCTGAACGACAGATGGCGCTGTTGAGTACACCCCCTACCTGTGTAGCGATCGCTGGCGAATTTTTCCGTAGAGTTTTTCTGTCGAGCAACAGAGTTGCAGCTATTATAATCACCGGGTAAGTATATTCAAAAATTTATTTTATTATCAAAATAACATTTCTGTATGAGAAAGTGATTATGCCAACTGTGATGTATGGATCGGAGTTG
Source organism: Palaemon carinicauda (assembly GCF_036898095.1). Classification (NCBI taxonomy): domain Eukaryota; kingdom Metazoa; phylum Arthropoda; class Malacostraca; order Decapoda; family Palaemonidae; genus Palaemon; species Palaemon carinicauda. Next base: position 3,192,763 of record NC_090725.1, on the reverse strand, counting down.
TGGGGAATTAAAGTGACGGAGAGACAAATTAAATGTGTTTGAGATGAAGTGTCTGAGTAGTATTGCTGGTGTATCTCGATTAGATAGGGCCGGGAACGAAATAGTGATGGGGAGAACAGGTGTAAGAAATGGTTTAGCAGCTAGAGTGGATATGAATGTGTGGAGGTGGTTTGGCCATGTTGAGAGAATAGAAAGTGGCTATCTGCTAAAGAAGGTGATAAATGTAAGAGTTGATGGGAGAAGTACAAGAGGAAGGCCAAGGTTTGGGTAGATCCATGAAGTGATAGGAGGATAGATGTGAGAGGGGCAAGAGAGCGTGCTAGAAGTAGGAATGAATGGTGAGCGATTGTGACGCAGTTCCGGTAGGCCCTGCTACTTCCTCTGATTGCCTTAGTGACCGCGGAGGTAGCAGCAGTATGGGATTCAGTGTATGAAACTTTTTTTGTGGTGGATAACAGGGTAGGGTAGACTTTGGCACCCTAGCAGTAACAGCTCGGCTGAATCTCTCATCATGCTGGGAGGAGCGGAAAGAGGAAAGGTCCCCTTTTGTTCCTTTGTTTGATGTTGTGCTACCCTCCCAAAATTGGGGGAAATGCCTTTGTAAATAGATAGATAGATCAATTATAGGTCAGCTTCAAGAAAAAACAATATGAACTTCAGACGAGTATGGTATAGAAATAATAAATTTTTCTTATCAAAATTCCTTTTTATTTTCAAAATTCTTTTTATCAGATGCATAATTTGGGTAGAATACTTTACAGTACATTTTATTTTAATAATAAAAGTAATTTGATTTAACTATTTACTAATTGAATGTCATCTGTTGCTAAGGAATCCATCCATTAGTCGAGCCTTACCAGCAGACAGCATTGCTGTGGTTTTAGAGGAGTTAGCAAAGCGAGGAAACCTTGAATGGATTGATAAGACGAAGCGAAGGTAAGATGAAACTTTCATGTATGAAACTGAGCTAAGGTAGTATTTTGTAAAAGAGGAGTGTTGAATGATTATTGCGCTCAATGTAGATTTTCATAATAGATATGTTTTAGTAAAAGTTCTATTAGCTATATTTCAATGACTTAATCAATATTCATTTTGCAATTTGCTCGTACAGGGTATATAAAAGTTTTGGCAGCATTAAGATTAAAATTGCATTTTTTAAATACAGTGAACCCTCGTTTATCGCGGTAGATAGGTTCCAGTCGCGGCCGCGATAGGTGAAAATCCGCGAAGTAGTAACACCATATTTACCTATTTATTCAACATGTATATTCAGACTTTTAAAACCTTCCCTTGTACATAGTACTGTTAACAAACTACCCTTTAATGTACAGAACACTTAATGCATGTACTACAGTACCCTAAACTAAAACAGGCACAAATATTAAAGGTGATTTTATATCATGCATTTCCTAAACATGCTAAAAAGCACGATAAAAAATGGCAACCAATGTTTTGTTTACATTTATCTTTGATCATAATGTAGAAACAAACTGGAGGTAGAGCTTTGCTTATTACCCAGACATATTTCCCATACTTTTCCCTTAGAACTACATCACATCTTCCTACTTTAGATATATATATATATATATATATATATATATATATATATATATATATATATATAAGGGATTTTGACGTAGGAAAAATCTATTTCTGGGCGAAGGACCTGTGCCGCCCAGTGAATAAGCTCCATTTAGCACTTATTCTTAGGTAATTTACTGCTAAATATACCAGAGAAAAAATGTAAAGGAGTGCTAGGTTAACTAGCTCGCTCACCTATTGGTGTCGGTATAAAATTGGGCGTATATTCCAGAGGTCCCGCACTATTTAGATTAATCCACGACAGAGAACCCCAATAGAGGAGAGCCGTTCAACCTCACTCGGTACTACTACAATGCATCCGCTCAGAACCCAACTCCTTAGCACCCAAAGTTTGGGGACTCCAAGGGAGAGGAGCTGGGAGGGTTCACTGGGCGGCACAGGTCCTTCGCCCAGAAATAGATTTTTCCTACGTCAAAATCCCTTTTCTGGGCTCGAACCTGTGCCGCCCAGTGAATCTATACAAGAGAAAAATGTCACCAAACTTGCAAAATAAAGGAAAAAACATAAGCGTAAGAGAAAAACAGGATGCTTTAATCAGAGATGAGTACCAAAAAACAATTATAAGGGTATCTTAAATATGAACATAAATCCAATAAGGTAGGTATAATAATGCCGTGAGTGATAATATATACAGATACTCAGGAGCATAAAATTTACAAATATAATAACAGTATTCAGGTGCGCGACCAACGAATACAATAGGGTATAAATGAGGCAGGTAAGAGGGAGAGATAAAGAGTCAAGGCATTAACCTGTGAGTTACTCGTGAGTAACTACGCTCCCTGCGGCTACTGTAGAAAATTTTAGGGCTTCCAAATGTTTAAGGTAGTGTTTCTTGAACACTGACGGTGATTTCCACCCTGTATACCTGGAAAGGTCTGTAAAATTCATGTGGTGAAAGAAGTTCACCGAGGTGGCAACCGCCCTGATATCATGTGCAAGAGGAAAAGAGTCAGGGTTAGCTTGTTTAATAAAATACAAAATTTGTTGCCTGATCCCTTTAATAGTAATGGTACCGCCTTGTTCTCTAACGAATAGAGGCCCCGAGGAGTTAGAGGAGGTCCGGGATAGATAAGACCTAAGAGTAGTGACAGGGCACAGCGACGGATCTTGCGTGAGGGGAACAATTTTCCAGGAGGTCCATCTGTTTTGAGGGTCTTCATTCTTAGCCAAAAAGAATTTGTTAGGAGAAAGAAGGACCTCTCCTGAAGGCAGAAAGTCAATATGACCCGGGTCTCTCGACAAGGCTGCCAATTCAGAAATTCTTGCCCCGGAAGCCAAGCTCACTAGGAAAAGTGTTTTCCTGAGAAGGGGCATGTAACCACAAGAACTGTTAATGGTATCAGAAGCCAATTTGAGTACGTCATTAAGGAACCAGGTCACCGGGGTAGGACGAGTAACCGGTTTCAGTCTGGCACAAGCTTTCGGAATTGAAGCTAACAAAGAGTCGGTTAAGTCTATGTTAAAACCCACTAGGAAGATCTTTTTCAGAGCCGATTTAATAGTGGTGATAGTATTGGCTGCCAGACCTGATTCTAATAAAGATCTAAAGAAAGTGACTGTAAGGTTCAAGTTCATACAGTTCACGTCTGAGTCTATTAAAAATTTTGCCAACTTTTTTACTGCAGAGTCATACTGACGGATGGTGGAATCCCGTTTATCCGATTCTAGGAACAAGGTGTTTTGAGGATCAATATTGGCACCATGCATAGCCGCAAACTTCATAAAGTCCATAAAGTTAGGGCGCTCTGAATGTTTGAGAAAGCGTACACAACGCGTGTTTGTACTATCTGAGACAGAACCGGATTGGGTATCGGGCGAGGGTATAATCTCAACTCCCGCAGGAGAGGATACCAGTTGCTCTTGGGCCAGTTGGGTGCGACCAAGGCTACTTGTCCCTTGAAGGATCTCAGTTTGTCTAGAACTTTCAGCAAAAGATTCACCGGGGGAAAGAGATAAATCTTTTCCCAGTTGTCCCAATTCTGTGACATGGCGTCTGTGGCGTAAGCCTGAGGGTCTAGATTGGGAGCCACATATACTCTCAATTTGTGGTTGGATTCCGTGGCGAAGAGGTCCACTTGGAGACCGGGAACCTGAGAGAGAATCCACCGAAATGACTTTAGATCGAGTGACCATTCCGATTCTAGAGGGGAGGTCCGGGACAGGGCGTCTGCCACTACATTCCGGACTCCCGCCAGGTGGACAGCTGAAAGATGCCAACGGTTCGAGGCTGCTAGGGAGAATATGGCTACTAGAACATGGTTCAGAGGCCCTGACTTTGACCCGCCTCTGTTGAGGCAGCGGACTACCACTTCGCTGTCGAGGACCAGACGAAGGTGTTGTTTCTTGGGAAGAGCGAGACGTTTCAGGGTTAGAAGAACTGCCATGGCCTCTAGCACATTGATGTGAAAATGGCGGAACAAGGGAGTCCAAAGACCTTGAACTTTCTTGAGCTGAGAATAGTCGCCCCAACCTGATAGGGATGCGTCTGTGTGAATGATTAATTCCGGAGGCGGAAATCGAAGGGGAACTGACTTTGACAGACTGTTTGCTCTTGTCCAAGGAAGAAGTCTTTCCCGTAGAATGGGAGGAAGGCGGACTTTCCTGTCCCGGAGCTTCCGGTTCGCCCTCGAACGCCAGACACGATTGATATCTTTCAATTTTGCCTTCAGAAGAAGATCCGTCACTGAGGCAAACTGAAGGGACCCCAGAATCTTCTCTTGGAGTCGTCTGGAACTTACTTTGTCTTTGAGAAAGCGTTTGGTGTTCCTTGCAATCTCTAACCTCTTGGGTCTGGGAAGACACAGAGTATGAGATATAAGATCCCATTGCAGGCCGAGCCATTGGAACTTCGATTTTGGAAGAAGACGGGACTTCTTGAAGTTGATCTGGAAGCCTAGAGATTGAAGATAATGGATGACTTTGTGAGTGGCTTTTAGGCAATTTTGGGAGGTGTCTGACCAAATGAGCCAGTCGTCCAGATAGGCTACTACTTGAATCCCTTGATTCCTGAGTTCCTGAACAGCGACTTCTGCTAGCTTTGTGAAGATCCTTGGGGCAATGTTGAGCCCGAAAGGCATCACCTTGAAGGAGTAACTTTTGTCCCCTAAGCGAAAGCCTAGGTACGGACGGAAGTGTCTCGCTATCGGGACGTGATAGTAGGCGTCTGTAAGATCGATAGAGGTGGTGACGGCCCCACGGGGAAGTAAGGTCCGCACCTGCGAGACGGTAAGCATTCGAAACTTGTCGCATTGAATGGACAAGTTGAGAAGGGATAGATCTAGAATCACTCTTCTCTTGTCTGAATCCTTCTTCGGGACACTGAACAGCCGACCTTGAAACTTCAGATGTTTCGTTTCTTGTATGGCGTTCTTTTGTAAAAGATCCTGGACAAATTCGACCAGGTCCGGAGTGGAATGTTGACGAAATTTGTTCGGAGGAGGAGGTCCTTGAATCCAACTCCACCCTAGTCCCTTGGAGATGATACTGAACGCCCAGGGACTGAACCTCCATTTGTTGCGGAAGGCATAGAGCCTCCCCCCTACCTGCTGTACCTCAGTATTGGTTTGAGGAGTTGCCTCCACGTCCGCCTCGGAAGTTCTTTCTTCTGCGAAAGGCTCTTCCCCTGCCTTTGTTCTGGTTAGAGCCACGGTGGTAGCCTCTACCTCTACCATAACTCTGGGAAGAGCTATGAGCCTCGTAGGACTGGTTAAAGGCAGGGGAAGTGGCGGAGGCACCAGAAAGCTGGCTCTTAGGTAGCAGAACGGTGACATAGTCATCCGAAGGAGCCCGAGAGGTGGAAGGCTGTGCAGGGGCAACAGAAGATGGAGGAAGAGGCAGCCGGAAGTTGGATGAAGCACTCTGTTGTTGCCTGAACTGGGTGGAGGTATATGGTCTAAGCTTCTTCCTACCCCGGGCTTGATAATTTGCGGGGTCATACTTGCGTTTAGGGGTCAAACCCCAACGGGCTTTAAGGCTCTGATTAACCCTAGTGGCCTCCGCCAAGACTTCCTCTACGAGATCCTCGGGGAAGAGATTTGAACCCCAACAGGAGGACCGGATGAGTTTATTAGGTTCATGCCTAATCGTCGCCTCAGCTAGAACATGCTTGCGACATCTGCGTTTAGCAGTAGCGAAGTCATACAAGTCATAATATAAAGACTGTAACGTAGCCTTGTTGAGAGACTTAAAAATACTCTCCGTATCGTAAGTCAAGGCTATCGACTCCGTGGATGTGGCCAGGTTTAGAGTACGGCCCACACGTAGGCGGGAATCATATTCCTGTTTAATGAGGGATTCCGGGAGACGGGGAAGCTTCTCACTAAACAAGACTGAGGCACAGTCTGCTGCAAGCTTGCCGGAGGTAAAGGTGGTATGGACGTTGTCCCAACACTCAATACCTGAGGGAAGAAGGAGGGAGATTGGATCCACCTCTCGGATGGGAGGCAAGGGCTTCTCCTCCAGAGCATATTGAAAGGCAAGCTCTGCCACCTTATTGACGCATGGAGTCAAGGTGGTCTTGTCCATTAAGAACATCGTAAAGGAGCTTTTATAAGGCGTCAGCATGGTGTTAGTGCAGCCGATGTCATTCAAAAATCTGGCCCAAACAGATTGGGCTTGCTCCTTCGGGAAGATGACCGTCTCTTTGGGGACCTTGTCTAATCGGACTAAAGCTTCCTCGGTAAGTCTGGCATAACCATGAAATGGAAATGCCAGACCCGGAGGAAAGAATTCAAAGTCCTCTAGAGGACGAGTGCCAAGGCCCTCCAGAGTCAACATTCCGTCTGAGAACGGGGAATGAAGAGCCATCCGCCAGGGGTTGTTCTTGGCAAACGGCGGGAGCTTAGAGGCATCCGGTATGAGAGAGCTTTGGACTCTCTCCGGAGCTCCTTGCTCTAAAGCCCCAATTCTCTGACCGAAGTTAGAGAACATCGTGTCCATCCTCGACTGCATCTCCGAAACCAACTTTGCCTGCATCTCCGACACGATGCGAAGCATAGCTGATTCGGAAAGGCCCGGGCTAGCAGCAGGAGGGGCGGTAGGAACTCCCGGGTCGTGAGACTTAGAGGAGGAACCAGAGGTCTTTGAAGACGGGTTCGTACCATGTTTAGAGCCATGAGAAGTCTTGTGAGGCTTGCGAGCTTTGGGTAAGGTCCTTGAAGTAGACTTATCCTTAGGGGAACCGGGTATGAACGTTGAGACGAATCACGGTCCCCAGAAAATCCAAGAAAGGAAGAGCGATCAGAAGAAGAAGAAAGAGCGGGGCTGAGGATAGGAATCTCAGCGCCGGACACACCTGCCTCACTTACCACCCTACCTGTATCCGGCTCGTCTAGCAACATTGGTTCGACGTCCAGGTTCATGGAGGCAACATTGTCCTCCAGACCTCCCGGGGGCGTCCGATGGTTCTTGCTCTGGGTCGATGAGACCCGTTATAGTGGCATCAATGTGGGCAATGATGGGAGCTGCCACATGCCTAGCCACAGCAGCTGAAGACTTGGCGTTGGGGTAAACCATGGTGCAGTAGTCCTCAGATAGGACGTACGGCCGCTTAGACTTTACATTCCGGGCAAACCCACCAACCCACACCTTCAGTGTGGCCCGAGCCGCAGACTTTTGCTCCGGGGATGCCTGAAATAATAGTGGGAATTATAAAAGGGAGACTCCCAATGGTCCTTCAAGACCATAGATATCTTACTAATAGTAAATAAAATAAGAAGGCAATATAGCCAACGGGACTCACCGAGTCAGATCCAAGGGTAGTGATGAGGTCGAAGCAAATCACACAGTTATCCGGGTGCCATACCACAACGTCTTCCAGTTGAACCCCACAAGGGGCGTGAGATCGGCAGACGGAGTGGCCACAAGGCTGGTGCAGAACAGCTGCACAGGCCGGCGTCAGACAATGCACCATCTGTAAAAAGAATAGTATATGAGAAACTGTAATTCTCTTAAGTAGGGGCGGGTCTGGAGGACCCGGGCCTAACATAGGTCTAACACAAGATTAGAGCTTAACTGTACTATTCTTTAAGTGGCCTAACATAGGTCTAACACAAGAATAGAGCTTAACTGTACTATTCTTTTAAGTAGGGGCGGGTCCGGAGGACCCGGGCCTAACATAGGTCTAACACAAGATTAGAGCTTAACTGTACTAGTCTTTAAGTAGGGGCGGGTCCGGAGTACCCGGGCCTAACATAGGTCTAACACAAGATTAGAGCTTAACTGTACTTTTTTTTTTTTTTTTAAATTTTTAAAAATTTAATTTTTTTTTTTTTTTTTTTTTTTTTTTTTTTTCTAATAGGGGCGGGTCCGGAGGACCCGGGCCTAACATAGGTCTAACGCAAGGTTAGAGCTTAACTGTAATAGTCTTACATAGGGGCATAACATAAGTCTAACTTGAAACTAAAGTATAGCCATCCATTCCGGTCAAGCCGGGAGCATAAAAAAGGATGCAATAACAAGGAATTAAGACACATAGTGTCTGATTTCCCGGGGTGGGGTAGACCCCGGGCCGGGAAATAAAGGTATATTCAATACCAATTCCTTTAGGGACTCCGGGGTAGTGATCTGTCATATATAATCATCATAGGAAATGTTATAAAATAATAGGGGGGCGGAACTGTAACTAAGAACTGCCAATCGAACCCGGAGGGTTTCGTATAACATAAGCCAGAATGAAAAGTGAATATAAAATAGGGTACACCGGGATCCAACTCTGTAGACCGGTGGCCAACCAGACTAGACAGAGACTAAACCGCCGGGCCACCCGGAGGACAAAGTCCATAAACACTTAACTACCCCCTCTAAAAGGAGGGAAGGCAACGGTCCCTTAGTGGAGGGGGGAGAAGCCTAGCCTCCCACCTAGCTAGAGGGGGAGCGTGGGGGAGGATCACATGATACGAGGCAGCAGGGCTACCAACTGACGATCCCCAACCAGACAGATCAAACGGAGTAATGGCACAAATATTCATTATAATAATAATAATAGCGTTAAATATATGAATAAACACATAGAAAATTTTTGGGCAAGGCATGCAACATAAATAATTAAATCACAAAAGACACACCTGATGGCTAAAATAACATTGCCGCCTTAGCACGGTCGGCAGCCATAGCGATACGTAAATGATATCGGCCCAAAAATTGAACCACGAGGATTCTAAACGCTAAATAATGAATATTCACAATAACAAATAATATTTGATAATAAAAATAATACACATAGTAACACCGCAAGTGAAAATTAAAAGCTCTCAAAAACAGGAGTACCAACTGTAGTGAAATCAAGCAAGATCGGTATGAACGAAGAGAATAACTCCTATAATATAAATATTAAACGATCTAGGTTGCTCAAAACACAGTAAAATCCAGCTTGGTACTTAACTTAGACGGTGTCTCCTGGGAAACCGACGAAGAAGCCATAATTCACTAGAAAATATCCAAAATCGAGAGCACCAGAAAAATGCGGGTTACTTTGATCGTTGTGCTAAAAGGAGTTGGGTTCTGAGCGGATGCATTGTAGTAGTACCGAGTGAGGTTGAACGGCTCTCCTCTATTGGGGTTCTCTGTCGTGGATTAATCTAAATAGTGCGGGACCTCTGGAATATACGCCCAATTTTATACCGATACCAATAGGTGAGCGAGCTAGTTAACCTAGAACTCCTTTACATTTTTTCTCTGGTATATTTAGCAGTAAATTACCTAAGAATAAGTGCTAAATGGAGCTTATTCACTGGGCGGCACAGGTTCGAGCCCAGAAATATATATATATATATATGTGTGTGTGTGTGTGTGTGTGTGTGTGTGTATATATATATATATATTTATATGTATACACATATACATACCTAACATATATACATAAATACATGCATACATATATATATATATTACTGTATATATATGGGTTATGGAAAAAATCCGCGAAGTGGTGAATCCGCGATGGTCGAACCGCGAAGTAGCGAGGGTTCACTGTATTTAACTTAGCCGGTGAATATATAATAGCTGCTGCTCAGCGGCTCGACAGAAAACACACACAAAAACTCGCGCGCGATCGCTATGAAGGTTGCGGGTGTGCCCACCAGCGCCAACTATCGGCCAGATACCACACATGCATGTAAACAAGCCTTCAATTCTTCTCTGTCGACCTTGACGACAAGACGTATCAATACTCGCTGTATAACCTGGAGTTTTCTCAACATATTTGGTGAAGTACTTCATTTTGGTTTGAGCTTTCGCAGTGCAGGTGTTTTTCCTCAACTTAAACTCTTGAACTCTTTATTGGACAGATTTAATTGTTGATGACTTGGATTGTTTTTTGGACTTTCTTTGACTAATTCAAAATGGCTGACGCTTCACAAGCCCCTAGATTTCGTAAGTGTAATGCTAGGGAATGTAATAGGCGTCTTCCAAAGGCCTCTCTCGACCCACATACTGTGTGTTCCAATTGTCGGGGTAAAACCTGTCAATTGGGAGATCGGTGTGAGGAATGCGTGGGCCTTTCGGAATTCGATTGGCTCGAATACGACAAGTATTCTCGTAAGCTAGAGAGAGATAGGGTAAGGAGGAGTTCCTCTAGGTCAGTAGATTTTTCCTCTCCACATGCCCCTGATCCTAATCCTTCCCCTGTAGTGGTTGTACCTAACCCCCCTTCTGGCACTCAGGAACCATCAATGCAAGACATGTTACGTGCAATTCATGCCTTGGGTGAAAGAGTTGAAGCGTTAGCAACTGATCTTAATCAACTCATGGCTGACGTTAGAGAGCTTAAGTGTCAGAGTGCCACAGCGGAAAATAGTGGGAAAGTGATTAGTGCGCAAAGTGTTGTGAACAGTGTTGCGACCGAGGGTTCGTCTGTTCGTGCCTGTCGTTCACCTAGTCCGAGACCTCTTGCAAGCTCCCAAGCCCAGGGGAGAAGTAATGTCGTACGACTTATGGGTTCGAGAGGCCTTGATCAGCGAACAGACGTTCCCTCTATGGTGTCAGGCGTGTCTCACCAAGATCGCCCCTACCATAAGACGAGAGAGCCCATTTTCTCCTCGTCATCCGAAGGCTTTTCGCATAAGAAACCATGGAGCAAGGTTTCTAGGCCCCTTAAGCGAAAGTCGGTCCCTTCAGGACAGTTCCAGCGTCCTGGATGCAGTCATTGGGACAGTTCTGACCCATTGCAGTCATCGGATGACTGCTCGCCGCCTAAGCAGCAACGTTACACAGGCTTAGAGAGTCTTGCTGTAGGCAAGGTTGTGCCATCTCAGACGTTAACCCCGTCGTTTACCGCACCCATTCCCGTTGATCCTAAATGGGTTATACTGCAAGACATGCAGTCTAAGCTCGCCTCCCTTATGGAAGACTATTCTGCCGATAAGGTTCACGTTGATCCTCGCCGTTTATCTCATCGAGATCCTGGCCTTCAGCCGCCCAAACGAACCTTTGCTCGTCCTGTTGACGTTGGCGTAGCTAAGTCACGTCAGTCACGCTATGTAGAGCCTCACTCGATGCGGTCACGTGTTGATTTTCAGCCGCATTTGGACGTTAGGCCACTTCCTAATGCTCCTGTTGACGTTCAGGACGTTCGCCAACCATCGGAGTTGACTTGTTTTGACGCTGAGCGTCAACCACCGCAGTCTAGAGTTGTTTTGACTGCTCAGACTAGGCAGTCAAAACAGTCTCGAGTTGACGTCGAGCGTCCTCCCGCTCCTGTTGTTGTTGACAGTTCACAGACTGTTAAGCAGTTACATGACGTTGCATCCTGGACGGCTACTAATGCACCAGTGCGTGTGGACTCTGCGTGTCAAGCATTGCCAACCCCTTTGCTTGTTACTCAGCAGTTGTCAGATGAGGATCCTTCAGATGAGGACGTTGCTGACCCTCAGCATGATGATCATCCTTCGGATGTAGACGAACCCAGATCAGTTCCTCCATCAATGGACTTTAAAAAAGTCATGTTAATTTTTAAGGAGTTGTTTCCCGATCACTTCGTCGCTGTTGCTCCTCGCTCGCCACCGTCTGAGTTTGCCTAGGCTTACCTGCTAACATGCCAGCCTTTACAAAACTTGTGCTCTCTCGCTCTTCCAAGAGAGCTTTACGGCTTTTAGGCGACTGGTTGGAAACCAAGAGGAGTTTGGGGAAGACGGCATTTGCCTTCCCTCCGTCGAAACTCTCGTCTAGATCGAGCGTCTGGTATGCCACGGGAGAAGTTCTCGGCTTGGGAGTCCCTGCCTCTGCCCAGGGTGACTTCTCAAGCCTTGTAGACTCTCCCCGCCGCCTAGCCATGAGACGCTCGAAGATTAGTTGGTCCTCCTCGGACCTTGACCATCTGCTGAAAGGCATTTATAGAGCCTTTGAAGTTTTCAACTTCCTTGACTGGTCTTTGGGAGCCTTAAGTAGGAAAATCTCATCGGCTAATAGAGATGTCTCCTTACTGATTATGTCCTGTATGGATAAAGCCATCCGCGATGGTTCCAATGAGCTCTCCTCATCTTTTACGTCGGGAGTCTTAAAGAAGCGAGAGTCCCTTTGCTCTTTTCTTTCGGCAGGAGTTACTCCCTGTCAGAGATCAGAACTGCTCTTTGCTCCCTTATCAAAGTTTTTGTTCCCGCAACAATTGGTTAAGGACATAGCTTCTTCACTCGTGCAGAAGGACACCCATGACTTGGTGGCGTCCTCTGCTCGCAAAGGGACTCCTTCTACATCCTTTTCTGCTAGACCTAGGATAGACACTCCGGCGTCCAGATTTATTCCGCCCTTTCGTGGCAGAGCTCCCAGCAGGGGAAGTACTCGTGCCGAGGGAAAGAGAGGAAAGAAGAGAGGAGCCAAGTCCTCACGTGGCAGAGTCTGACTGCCCGCAGCCTCAGACAGCAGTAGGAGCCAGACTGAAGAACTTCTGGCAGGCCTGGGAGAAGAGGGGCGCAGACCAACAATCTGTGAGGTTGCTCAGAGAGGGGTACAAAATTCCATTTGTACGCAAACCTCCTCTAGCGACTTCCCCCATCGACCTCTCTCCCAGGTACCGAGAGGAGTCAAAGAGACAAGCCCTGAACCTAGAAGTGTCTCTTTTGCTAGAGAAGGGAGCGGTGGTGAAAGTCTCGGACCTTCAATCACCGGGGTTTTACAACCGTCTCTTCCTAGTACCGAAGAAGACAGGAGGTTGGAGACCGGTGCTAGACGTCATTGCACTCAACGTCTTTGTTACGAAGACAAAGTTCACCATGGAGACCACGAAATCAGTCTTAGCAGCGGTCAGAAAGGGAGACTGGATGGTCTCTCTCGACCTAAGAGACGCATACTTCCACATCCCCATACACCCAGATTCCCAACCGTTTCTGAGGTTTGTTTTCAACAATGTGGTATACCAGTTTCGGGCCCTGTGCTTTGGCCTAAGTCCTGCTCCTCTCGTGTTTACGAGGCTTATGAGGAATGTAGCAAAATTCCTCCATTTATCGGGAATCCGAGCCTCCTTGTACTTGGACGACTGGCTTCTCAGAGCCTCGTCCAGTCATCGCTGTCTGCAGGATCTTCATTGGACATTGGATCTGACCAAGGAATTGGGACTTTTGGTCAACCTAGAAAAGTCCCAGCTGATTCCATCCCAAACTATACTGTATTTAGGGATGGAGATTCGCAGTCCAGTTTTTCGGGCTTTTCCGTCTGCCCCCCAAATAGAGCAAGCCCTGCTCAAAGTCCAACTGATGTTGAAGAGAGAACGATGCTCAGTCAGGAATTGGATGAGTCTAGTAGGAACTCTATCATCCCTGGAGCAGTTTGTCTCGCTAGGAAGGCTACACCTTCGACCTCTCCAGTTCCATCTAGCCTTTCACTGGAAAAAGGACAAGACATTAGAGACGGTCTCAATCCCGATCTCCGAACCAGTAAAGGCATGCCTGAATTGGTGGAACGACAATATCAGTCTGAGAGAGGGACTTTCCCTAGCAGTTCAGAACCCAAACCACGTACTATTCTCAGACGCGTCGGATTTGGGTTTGGGTGCGACCCTGGACGGTCGGGAATGCTCAGGTCTGTGGACCTCAAGTCAGAGGAGCATGCACATCAACGGCAAGGAGCTTTTGGCAGTCCACCTGGCCATGATAAAATTCGAGAGTCTCCTTCGAAACAAAGTGGTAGAGATCAACTCCGACAACACCACAGCCTTGGCATACATTTCCAAGCAAGGAGGCACCCACTCCCTGACGCTGTACGAGATCGCAAGGGACCTGCTCATTTGGTCAAGAGATCGAGGCATCTCCCTGTTAACGAGGTTTATCCAGGGCGACTTGAACGTCTTAGCAGACTGCCTCAGTCGGAGGGGTCAGGTAATTCCTACGGAATGGACCCTCCACAAGGACGTATGCAAGAGTCTTTGGGCGACTTGGGGTCAACCCACCATAGACCTCTTTGCAACCTCGATGACCAAGAGACTTCCAATCTATTGCTCTCCAGTCCCAGACCCAGCAGCAATACACATAGACGCATTTCTTCTAGATTGGTCTCATCTGGACCTATATGCATTCCCACCATTCAAGATTGTCAACAAGGTACTGCAGAAGTTCGCCTCTCACGAAGGGACAAGGTTGACGTTAGTTTCTCCCCTCTGGCCCGCGAGAGAATGGTTCACCGAGGTACTTCGATGGCTGGTAGACTTTCCAAGGAGTCTTCCTCTAAGAGTAGATCTGTTACGTCAGCCCCACGTAAAGAATGTACACCAAAGCCTCCCCGCTCTTTGTCTGACTGCCTTCAGACTATCGAAAGACTCTCTAGAGCTCGAGGCTTTTCGAAGGAGGCAGCCAGTGCGATTGCAAGAGCAAGGAGAGCTTCTACCATTAGAGTATACCAGTCGAAGTGGGAAGTCTTCCGAGACTGGTGCAAGTCAGCATCTGTGTCCTCGTCCAGTACCTCTGTAGCCCAAATCGCTGATTTTCTCTTACACCTGAGAAAAGTTCGCTCCCTTTCAGCTACCACGATCAAGGGCTACAGGAGCATGTTGGCTTCGGTCTTTCGGCATAGAGGCTTAGATCTTTCCAACAATAAAGATCTACAAGATCTCCTTAAGTCTTTTGAAACCTCTAAGGAACGTCGTTTGGCAACTCCTGGATGGAACTTAGACGTGGTCCTAAGGTTCTTCATGTCAGACAGGTTTGAGCCATTACATTCAGCCTCCCTGAAGGATCTCACTCTCAAGACACTTTTCCTAGTGTGCTTGGCCTCGGCTAAAAGAGTCAGTGAACTGCATGCCTTCAGTAAGAACATCGGCTTTTCTACAGAAAAAGCCACTTGTTCTCTTCAACTTGGTTTCCTGGCCAAAAATGAACTGCCTTCTCGTCCTTGGCCTAAATCTTTTGATATTCCTTGTTTATCAGAGATCGTAGGCAACGAACTGGAAAGAGTGTTATGTCCTGTTAGAGCTCTTAAGTTCTATTTAGTTCGTACTAAGTCATTACGAGGTAAATCTGAGGCATTATGGTGCTCAGTCAAGAAACCATCATTGCCTATATCAAAGAATGCTTTGTCATATTTTATCAGATTTTTAATACGAGAAGCTCATTCCCACTTGAATGAGAAAGACCGATGTTTGCTTAAGGTTAAGACGCACGAAGTTAGAGCTATAGCAACCTCCGTGGCCTTCAAGCAAAATAGATCTCTGCAAAGTATCATGGAGAAGCAAGTCAGTATTCGCGTCATTTTACTTAAAAGATGTCCAGACTCTTTACGAGGACTGCTACACACTGGGTCCATTCGTTGCAGCGAGTGCAATAGTGGGTGAGGGTTCTACCACTACACTTCCCTAATTCCAATATCCTTTTTTAATCTGTCTCTTGAAATGTTTTTTGATATTGTTTTTTGGGTTGTACGGAAGGCTAAGAAGCCTTTCGCATCCTGGTTGATTTGGCGGGTGGTCAAAGTCATTTCTTGAGAGCGCCCAGATTAGGGGTTTGATGAGGTCCTGTTGGTATGGGTTGCAACCCTTCATACTTCAGCTCCTGGGAGTCCTTCAGCATCCTAAGAGGATCGCTGGGCTTCGTGAGGAAGACAGACTTACAAGGCAGAGTAATCGTCTAAGTCAACTTCCTTACCAGGTACCTATATATTTTGGTTTTGTTATATTGATAACTGTCAAAAACTCTAAGCATATACGCTGTAAACTTAATTAACTCTGGTCTCTACCCACCGCCTTGGGTGTGAATCAGCTATTATATATTCACCGGCTAAGTTAAATATTTAAAAATGATATTTTAATTATAAAATAAATTTTTGAATATACTTACCCGGTGAATATATAAATTAAAGGCCCTCCCTTCCTCCCCAATAGAGACGCAGCGGGACGAGAAGAATTGAAGGCTTGTTTACATGCATGTGTGGTATCTGGCCGATAGTTGGCGCTGGTGGGCACACCCGCAACCTTCATAGCGATCGCTCGCGAGTTTTTGTGTGTGTTTTCTGTCGAGCCGCTGAGCAGCAGCTATTATATATTCACCGGGTAAGTATATTCAAAAATTTATTTTATAATTAAAATATCATATTTCAATCAGGCTTAATTGATATATTCGTTTTTCTACAAGCGGATGATTTGGTTGACAGATTTGAAGCCTAGTGGATTTGAAGTTGGTTTTTATGACTACCTATCCTTTATCTTATGAATTACTACTACTTCTGTGGGTCACTAGCCTCAGTAGCCATCATTGTATGAATCAATTTTGCTTTGTGATGGGGATAATAAGGATGTCACCATTTCTGGGCTCTACCTGTGCCGCTCCGTGAAATGCTCCTTTTACATCATTTCTAAGGTAAAAACTGCTATGAATTTACCAGAGAAAAAAGTTGCATAGGAATGCCAGGTTGAACCCAGCTCGCTCACCTAATAAGGTGTCGGTATAATAATACTGGGGCGTGATAAATCACAACCAGAGGTCTCGCACCATTTAGATATCTCCTCTTCAATATCCCTTTTACAGCGAGGTGCCGTTCAACACCCACCTCCGAACTCCACTACCAACAACCCAACCCACGCCAGTGATGTCACTCCTTTTTCATAGCACTGCTAGTTCACACTTGTGTTTTTCTCTGCGGTGTTTTCGGTGTTTACCCCAGGATTTTGTACATGATGTCTGATTCTACTGTCTCTCCATCTAAGTTAAGTACCAGATCTATGAGTTTTGAGTCTTTGGAGGTAGCCTTTCCCTTATTTTTATTTCTATCACAGTTTTTTGTTATTCACCATTCGTCGGCCCCGCTTCGCGGCCGCCATGTTGGCTGGCTACCTCCTTTCACTCGTTCTTAACGCCTTACAATTAGTCTTCTATACTGATTGTTTTTCGTTTCGAACCTTTTCGCTGAGTATTTTCACCGATCACACCCTGTTTTATATTATTATATTATTATATTATGTTATTATGATATTATGCTATGTATCATAGTTTTGAACTTAGGTTGGCATGCCTGCTCGCCTTCGTGTTGGCTATGTTTTGGGCATGACTGCATTTTGTAGATAAATCAGGAATAGTTTTAGGAGTTTTATTTGTACATCTAATGGGAATTTATAGAAGTAAAGTGGACATAAGTCATTTATCCTTTAAAATAATTACTACATGTAGCAAGACAAATAGTAGTAAAGATGATAATGCAATGAAGGAATGATACCATACTTTATCTTAAGCTTCAACATCGGCAATAACATACCTAGTTGCCATAATTTGTCAGCTTAATGAAATAACCTATCATCTAATGTTAAACTTAATTTCTGAGGAGGCCATGGCTTATTGCACAGTGAAAAAACATTACAAAGACTTTATGAATGGCGGAACGATACATAAATGTGGGTGGGGTATCTGTGCTAGCGTTGTAATACTACTGTAGCAGTAGTGCCGCAACAGTAGTACAGTATACATGAATTAAACGTTTAGGCCAACTGCTGGGATCCTTGAGGATCATTTAGCACTTCTTACAACTACTCGATAAATGAGTTTTTATAGCCAGAATTTAAATTTTCTGATCCAACAATGCCCATGATAGCCTTCAGTGTTATCCTGAATTGTAACCAGGCCAAAGTGGGTGGAGCCTCATGAAGTCATCATTCTGACAATAATTATTGGTGAAGGTTTAAAGCCAAAATACGGTACCGTCTATTTTTTTTTTTTACAGTAATTAGGTAGGTAGATAGACAATAAATAAAAATCGCTTGACATGGGATATAGCAGTTATCAAATCAAGCTTGTCTACTACGTTTTTGAAAATTACCAACTATTCCCTACACCTTGTCAATCTGATTGTGACCTATAAAGTAAACTGTAATTTCTTAGGAAACTTATTTGGGAGTTAGACTAATAATCAAAGTGTTTTTGTATTCATTAACATATTTTGTTGGTTTGTTCATTATGACAGTTATCAGTGGAGAGTTTTCAGAGTTCATAAAAGTGTACTGCTTTGCTTTTATTTCAACTTTTGTGTCATTGTTGGCAGAGGTATAGCCTTCGTTACGTATAGCCAATCATCGATCGAGAAAGAGGGAAGAAATGCCGTCATAAGTTACGTAACAAGTGCGTTCGAAACCTTTTCTCTAAGTTGGCCCGTCTTCAAAAAATGTCACTTTTACATTATAAGTACCAAATTTATTCAACCTACGTAATGCAGAATATAGTCAAAATTTATGTGTAGATATAATGTGCACTCTGAAGAAGCGTTATATTTATGAAATTCATAGATAAAAAATTATTGCGAAAAAACTGTGTTACAGAGGCCCTGAATCTCATAGTAGTTCATTGTATCACATTATTTTACTTATTCATTTATGATGGGTTGCGTCATATCCCAGATAGCAGTGCTCATCGTTCACTTGAAGGCTTGGCAACTTGTACGTCTCGAGTTTTCCCTAATAATGTTTTTGTAGGTGCTACCACCTCTCTTACTGAAATGAGTCTTTTATCATAGCAGGTGCAGCGGTCCCAATAAAGGTAGTCAAAAGGGAAGGTCAGTTTTTGATATGACAAAAACACTTTATAAGTCAATGAATGCATACAGTACAATACAAAGAGGCTAGCCATTTATAGCATTGTAATTTAAGTATACAGTAAAGTACTGTAGTTCATTTAGCAAATTTTTCTTAAAAACTACCATAAAGTAATTATACTGTAATGCAGTTGAACATTAGATATGATATATTAGACTGCGTTATTCTTTTAATGTATGTTCCAGCGCAAATACAGTAGACACCAACATTCACAAAGCCTTCCCATCAAACAACAGGGTAGTGAGACTGAGGAAGGTTGCAAGGCCATTCCTCAGACTAGAAGGTCTTCCACTGTCTTGGGTTAGAGTTCTCCTGTTTGAGATTACACTCAGGTTCACTATTCTATCGTATTTCTCTTCCTCATGTTTTGGTAAAGTTTTTATAGTTTATAAAGGAAATATTAATTTTAATGTTGTTACTGTTCTTAAAATATTTTTCCTTGTTTCCTTTCCTCACTGGGCTATTTTCCCTGTTGGAGCCCCTGGGCTTTTAGCATCCTGCTTTTCCAACTAGGGTTTTAGCTTAGCAAGTAACAACAACAACAACAACAACAATTAATGGCAGTTAAAGACCATCTGGAATCAGGCTTTCAATTCCCCGGACACTCTGATCCCCATGGGACCAGAGGAGCTGACAGACCTAGAGTGGTGGGTGGCAGACGAGAGTCAGCTAAAGGGGGTCAACCTTCTCGTCCTCCCCCCGGACTTGATGCTCTTCTCAGATGCATCAAAAGAAGGGTTGGGGTCCCACAAGCTGCACCACACGACCTCAGGCCCATGGTCGAAGTTCGGAAAGTACCAGCACATAAATCTCTTAAGAGATGAAGGCTGCCTTCCTAGTCCTTCAACAGTTCCCGGAGGGTCACTCAGCGGTGGTGATGAGCGACAACACCATA
Source organism: Palaemon carinicauda (assembly GCF_036898095.1). Classification (NCBI taxonomy): domain Eukaryota; kingdom Metazoa; phylum Arthropoda; class Malacostraca; order Decapoda; family Palaemonidae; genus Palaemon; species Palaemon carinicauda. Next base: position 3,173,270 of record NC_090725.1, on the reverse strand, counting down.
GTAGTGGCTTACATAAACAAATAAGGTAGTACTTTTTTGCAGCCCCTATCCCATCTGGCAGTAGAAATACTGAGATGGGCAGAAGACAACTCGGTGACCCTATCAGCTAGCTTCATTCCCGACTAAAAGAATGTGCTTGTGGAAAACCTGAGCAGAACGACTCGGATGGTGGGCTCCAAGTGGTCTTTGTATCATCTAGTAGCCAACAAAGTCCTGACTTTGTAGGGTTCCCCGGTGGTGGATCTGTTTGCAACGGCCCTGAATTTTAAGCTCCTGTTGTACTGCTCCCCAGTCCCAGATCCCAAGGCTCTCTGCCAAGATGCATTCCAGCAACAGTGGGACAATATCATCGTCTATGCCTTTTCCCCGATGAGAAGAGTACTCAACAAGACCAGAACATTGGTCAATCTCTCAATGACCCTCATAACTCTGCTATGGAATTATGCAGAATGGTTCCCAGACCTTCTGCAACTCCTGATGGAGCTTCTGAGAGAACTTCCTCCACGACACGAACTACTCAGACAACCACATGCCAACATATTCCACAAAGCTGTAGTTTTGCTATGACTTCACGCCTGGAGACTATCCAGCATCTCTTCATTCAGAGAGGATTTTTGCAACAAGTTACGAAAAAGATGTCTGGACATCTGCAAAGACCATCAGCCTTGATCTACTAGGCAAATTGGAATGTCTTCTGTACCTGGTGTCGTGGAAGGGGTATCTCTCCCCTCAATGCCACTTTTCCTGCAATAGCGGAGTTCCTCTTGTATCTGCAGGAGGAAATGTTCCTCTCGGTTTCGGCACTAAAAGGCTATCACTCAGCCTTGAGTCGCCTTTAAACTGAAAGGAGTAGACATTTCCTCTTCGTTGGAACTTTCTCTCCTCATACGAAGTTACGAACTTACCTGTCCCCAGTCGGAAGTGTGACCTCCTCCATGGAACATGGTTCGGGTTCTTCAGACCCTGAAGGGTCCTCCCTATAGACCATTACACCAGGCAACAGATCGCCACCTCACATTGAAGACGGTGTTCCTACTCACCTTGACTTCAGCCAAAAGAGTCAGTGAACTTCTTGATCTCTCAAAGGACATCGCTCATTCAAGGGGATGGGGAGAGGTAAGCTTCAGCTTCATCCCTGAGTTTGTAGCAGACTCAAAATCCGGGGATAACGAATCCTTGATTCGATTCCTTCTGGATAACAAGTCTCCGTTCTGTAACCAATGAACTAGACCATCTGTTACTACGCCCAGCAAGGAGTTTTAGGCACTACCTCAAAAGAACAGCAGAAGCTTTCCCCCGTGTGCCAGCTCTTTCCATCAGCACGGGGAGGGTCAAGAGGAGGATTACGAATAACACTATCTCTGCTTGGATTCGCAAGGGCATTGACCTTACACTAAATCCAGATCCTCCTCCAACGTGTCGATCCAGAACACTTGACGTCAGGAGCATTGCTACGTCCCTGGCCTTCAAACGTAACTACTCTGTGGCCAGGTTCTACAAGCGGCCGTTTGGAAGCGTCAGACGACCTTCACTGCCCACTACCTGCAAGACGTAACCCACAGGAGACTCGATACATTCTCTATCACTCTTGTGGTGGCTGCACAACAGCTGGTTTAATACCTCAAGCTCCTTATTGGTCAAGTAGCAAGAGGTTGAGGGCATTGGCTACCCAGTTTTAGTTTGAGTGAATGAATAAGAAGGACTCTCTCTCTCTCTTCTTCATCCTCTCCTCTCTTGGGGAAAATCAGCAGCCAGGTTCCTCTGCAAAGCTGATCTCAACCACTGCAGGTAAACCATTGCTCCCTTCTGTAAAAGCTGATCTCAACCACTGAAGGTAAACTATTGCTCCCTTCTGTAAACTAGTGTTGTGTCAATACTATTTCATACCCATACCCTGGCAAGGTGGTACAGTATTGGGAATGACTTGACCTAGGACGAATCCTGTGATTCGAAGAATTGTTACCTTGACAGTCACTTGCTAGCATCACAAACACAGCTTGTGTAGGCTGCATACCATGCATAGCAAGGTGTTAGGGTTTCCACCTTTGATGTGCTAAGACACATAAAGGGGGAATCCACGTGTAAAGCCAAAATGCCAGATTGGCTGGGACGTCCGTCCTCCTAATGGGTGAGTCAACCCCTATAAATAGCGTTGGCTGTATTCCAGTTACGGAAAAAATGGCAAATTTGGAAGTAATTTGTATTTTTGCTAACGATACAAATCTGTAGCTATTTATACAGATTTCCCTGCTACCCCAGTTCCCCTTGAAGTTTTACTTCCAAGCAGAGTGAGTTACAGTCACAGGTGTGTGCCGTAGTAGCGGGCAGTAGTCGGATGTAGAACGGCACCTCGTAGTATCGGGGGATATTGAGGAAGGAGAAGACTAATTGGTAAGGGACCTCTGGTAGTGGTTTTAACACGCCCCAGTTTCTATACCAACACCTTATAAGGGTGAGCGAGCTGGGTATATTCCTGGCATTCCATGCAACTTTTTCTCTGGTATATCTAGCAGTATTTATACCTTAGAAATGGTGCTATAAGGAGCATTTCACTCGGCGACACAGGTCCCTCGCCCCGAAATAGATTTTACCTTTGTCAAAATCCCTTTATTAATATTAATTTTGTCATACCAATTTCATACTAATAAACACCATTAAATAATTTTTCAGCCAAATTTCCCACATTGATATGGAGGAAGAAATCTGGAAAAATTTTCTTTATTTAGGACTATATGAGGATCTAAAATTAACTAGAGACATTAAAACAAGGGAGTGAACCCCCAGCAGAATTAATTCTAAACAAGAATAAACTAATCCTACTTAAAGTTCAGGAAATTCCAAATGAACCTTAATGAGTCTTACCTGTCCAGCCGACAACCTGGGGCAGTGAAAGCCAAGGAGTGAGCGCATGGTCAATTCATCTGGTCTCATGTCAGGAGGTGAAGAGGGGTGTTGTAACAATGCATCTCAATGAGACCAGCAAAATCACCAGTGCTACTAAATACCACCTGTTTTCACGTGTGTGTCTGACACCACCGAGAGGTAAGGGGCAGGAAATAGTTGGCATTCAGTCACTAGAAGTTAGCGCATGGACAGTCTGTCTGGTCTCGTGTTAAGCAAACATTGTGGGGTGTTGTAATGCATCCCAATGACACCAGCAAAAGAGCCAGTGCTACTAAATGCCACCTGTTCTAGCTTGTGTGTCTGGCACCAAGAGGGGGAGAGGTACAGGAATGAAAGGCAGCTAATAAGGGAACCTGCCACAAAGTAGTTGGCAACTTAGTCTCGAGGGGTTAGTGCATGGGTCCATTACTTGTCCTACCCCCAAGACTTCTAGCTGAGCCCTAACGCCTACCTGACGTTGACCTAGCGGAAAGTCCAGACCCACCAGCACACACATTAGTGCTCATTGGGGGGACTCATTGGGAAAAGTATTGTCAGGCACCCACATGGTCCTGCTCCCCTCCTCAGCCTACACCATGTCTGGGTTCTCAGACTGGGGGATCTATCGCACCCTTTACCCTGGATACAGTCGACAGGTACCTGATGAAGAGCTGCAATTAAATCCATGAGGACATTAAACATCCTAGTAAATGCAATCTCAAGATTTTCTGTTTATTAGTTAAACTTCCTGAAATGTCTCTCTAAATTCTGTTACAAAGATTCTATCTTCTGACCCCAACTATCTTCAGGAGAAATAAGCCTAGATTCAATTTTGGTAAACTCTATAGGCGTAAAACCCGGTTGCAAAAGATCAGGGACATCAAGCACTTAAGAATTGGAATCACCTGCCTCGTAAGCACAAGAACCAGAACCATTAGTACACATATCAAGGAAATCATCACTCACTAAGGACTTAACATTTGACTTCTTCTTTTGATGTTTCAAATGAGCAGCCATTTTACTATCGGACCAAGACTTATACAAGTCATAACGGATACTCGAATCACATACCTTACCCCTACAAACAGTACAATTGTCATAAAGGTCATACTTCCTGCATCTCATCCTGATACCATATGAAGGACAGCTCCTGGCTGTATGCAAAACAGGTATAGCTGAATTCTTCTGAGACTCCATGATGAAGAGAAAATACAAAGCCGGATTGCACGAAAATTACCAAAATTAATGAAAACCTACACCAAAGATATTACCAAGAACATTAATAATGTCGGTTAATTGTTAAACAAGCCAAAAAACACTTAAGAATGAAAAGCTCTCTTTCTGGGCTTAAAAAGGCTTGGAAATTTAACAGAGCGATTGTGAAGTTAACAGTCCAAGCGCTCATTCACAACTGCTTTTTCAAAGGGGGTTGCAAGCCAGTTCAGCTGGCAGTTTTTCCAACTAGGGGACAGAATAGGAGCTAGAAGGGTTCCTAATGGGGTTAAATCTTGGGACAGGTTTGGAAGATTTAGGACTAGATAAATTATCTTTAAGTAATGTTTATTAATACTTCTTTTTCACATTTTGGTGGGGATTTTTTGGTTATCACTTTGATAATACTCCTACTATTAAAACTAAATATTTTTATTGCTGCCAAGGCTTTCACTTCAGATTACATAGCACAATGCATGTTGGGTAAGTATTGAAATAATTTTTTTCAATTCTTTTTTTTTCTATTTATTACAGAGGCTACTTATTGTGGAGAAGCCCTGCTGAGTGGGGACAGCAGATATATGCTTGGGCCCAAACTACTAGTCGGATTAATAATGTATGCACTCTTTATGAAATTAATCAAGGTGATGACACCGCTGATCAAGGTGAGTTGTAAATCTTTTGTATGAACGTGGTCTTTTATGTAATTTTATATTAATATAGTGTAGGAAATTGTATCAACAAATTCTGTTGTTTTGATTGATTATGAATTTATTTTGTTAATTTTTTTATTAGGTGTTAAAAAGTATGGAAATTAACGTGGTCTAGTTTGTTGGCTTAACACAATTTGTTCCTACGCGGCATACAAACCCTCATCCTTTAATTAGAAATATCATGTCAGTGTAAGCTAAAATCAGTTGATAAAAGTCAGATAACGAGCAGTTATCCAACTGGGTAGTGAGTGGGGTGAAGAGCCCCACCTACTTTCCAGTCGGATAGTATTCACTTACGTTTCGATTGCTGTCATGGACAGACATACAAAACAGTACTCTCCGAATTCAAACTATCGAATCTCTGTCTCTTCTTTTAGGAAGGGAATGATCGGTTGTAATGAAGTCAAACCAAGAAGGTCATGTTTGCCCGGGGAAGGGATGACAATGCAACCGGTCTATGCCTCTTGTTGGGGCATGACTGTTCGCTGTTATCCCCATGTTTCAAGTGTAGTTCGTGGCGTCTGGTGCAGTGACAGGCATACGCCCTGAAGGGAAGGAAACATGCGAAGCGTTCGCTGAGGTCGGATTAGGCAATGCACAAGAAGACTTCAGGGAAGTCTTTTGCCACTTTTGTCTCCTCAGAACATGCCGATGCTGCTGTTGCGCTTGTGCATACACCCCTGAATCTGTCCCCAGGGAGTACGCTGCAGGTGTCAGGAGGACTCGGATCTACATTGGCTGAGTTTTCAGGTTTTGCTGGAGCTAGGTGTGCCCCTGGTGTTTCATTACTCCCCATTGAATGCTGAAGACTCCTCAACTTGAAATGTCCAGGCTGCTGACGATGAGTTTGACCTTAGGAAGGTTTGGTCTTCTGTCTTTCAGGTATGCCCTAAATGACTCTTTTAAGGGAGTTCCTAGCCAAGGCTACCTTTCTCCGAGTACCCCCTGTGCATTTTGTCTCTCTAGTGTCGTTGGTGACGCCAGTGGTGAAGGGCGTGATGGTTCCCCCTGCATCAGGGAGTCCGATGGTTTTCTTGAAAGTGAAGAAGAGTAAGTCTGGTAAAGTAGACCCTGAACCAGCTGACAAGGTGCCGGGTTAGGGAGCCATAACCCCCATGCTCTCTTACCCGTATCCCTGGTGATACCTTAATCCTTGACCAAGTGCCAGTATTCCCCACCCTTTCCCCTATACAGTGATACCTCTTCATACGTAAATTTCTGTATATGAAAAATTCAGGATACGAAACAAGATTAGAAGATTTTTTCACTTTATATTACGAAAAAAAATTTCATGATACAAAACGAGGTACAGTACAAGATTTGCCAGGCCACCGAGAATAATTTTGAAATTCGCGCACCACCAAACTGTAAACTTGCCACCATCGTAGGACTCTCCCTTTGGTTATCTCCCTACCTTGATGCTAGTTACCGCCGTAAGATCCTGCTCTCCTATTTTATATCAATAAGTACAATAAGTCAAAAAACACAATGAACATTACTGCTTGACCGACTAGTGACAGAATTTGGAAGGGTGTGTGTGAGAGAAGGAAGTTGAGAGTTAATGTGGGTAAGAGTAAGGTTATGAGATGTACGAGAAGGGAAGGTGGTGCAAGGTTGAATGTCATGTTGAATGGAGAGTTACTTGAGGAGGTGGATCAGTTTAAGTACTTGGGGTCTGTTGTTGCAGCAAATAGTGGAGTGGAAGCAGATGTACGTCAGAGAGTGAATGAAGGATGCAAAGTGTTGGGGGCAGTTAAGGGAGTAGTAAAAAATAGAGGGTTGAGCATGAATGTAAAGAGAGTTCTATATGAGAAAGTGATTGTACCAACTGTGATGTATGGATTGGAGTCGTGGGGAATGAAAGTGATGGCGAGACAGAAATTGAATGTGTTTGAGATGAAGTGTCTAAGGAGTATGGCTGGTGTATCTCGAGTAGATAGGGTTAGGAACGAAGTGGTGAGGGTGAGAACGGGTGTAAGAAATGAGTTAGCGGCTAGAGTGGATATGAATGTGTTGACGTGGTTTGGCCATGTTGAGAGAATGGAAAATGGCTGTCTGCTAAAGAAGGTGATGAATGCAAGAGTTGATGGGAGAAGTACAAGAGGAAGGCCAAGGTTTGGGTGGATGGATGGTGTGAAGAAACCTCTGGGTGATAGGAGGATAGATGTGAGAGAGGCAAGAGAGCGTGCTAGAAATAGGAATGAATGGCGAGCGATTGTGACGCAGTTCCGGTAGGCCCTGCTGCTTCCTCCGGTGCCTTAGATGACCGCGGAGGTAGCAGCAGTAGGGGATTCAGCATTATGAAGCTTCATCTGTGGTGGAATTGTGGGAGGTTGGGCTGTGGCACCCTAGCAGTACCAGCTGAACTCGGCTGAGTCCCTGGTTAGGCTGGAGGAACGTAGAGAGTAGTCCCCTTTTTTGTTTTGTTTCTTTGTTGATGTCAGCTACCCCCCAAATTGAGGGAAGTGCCTTGGTATATGGATGGATGTATGCACAATGCTCTAAGCATATCAAAACATTAGTGATCTATTTTCTTTCATTTCGTTAAGTAAATAACAGATCATAACATATTTTTTCCTTTTAATGCCATGATTATTTATTTACAGTGAATTTTATATCAATAAGTACAAAATAAAAGGATGAATAGCATTGTAGTGTATGTATGAACGCACAATGCTACTACACATATCAAACACATTAGCGTTTTTTTCTTTCATTTACACATATTTTTTCCTTTTAATGTCACAATTAATTTTATATCAATAGGTACATTTTTAAATGAAAAAACACAATGAACAGAACTATTGTATGTACTAACACACAATGGTACTACAGTCAGCCCTCGTTTTTCGCGAGGGTTAGCTAACAGACTGGCGCGATAAGCGAAAAATCGTGAATGCGTATTACCCTAGAGTGGGATACTGTAACTCCTAACCTAACCTTACAACTCAATGCCATTCCCTATGCTTGGAAAATTAATCCACTAAGTACTGCCTATTATTGTTTTTACTTGGTTTTTATCATAGTGTACAGTAGTTGTTCTTATCTAGTAATACTGTATAACACTCGCTGTAACTGTAGCGTATATTACGGTAATATACTACTGTCACTACAGTAAAGTATAACTGTTTTTATTCGGACAACTTGACTACCGCACACGTAGCCTACATTTACAATAAACAACATTACTGTAATTCTGTACTGTACAATATGTACTGTATACAGTACAATTTAAGATTAACTATGCGTACTGTATACTGTATAATTTATACAGCGGCCACTAACCATTTTCGTATGAAGTTTTATGCAGCCATCTTTTAGTATGACGCATTCCTGATGCGTCGATGTCGTCTTCTATAGGGAATGATAAAAGTATCGTTAGTTACGTTATGATCTTTGCGTAAATGTGTATAACCCCAATAACAACCAAACAAAAAACGGCTGTTTTGCTTTTATTTCAATCATTGTACGATTTTTCCTACTTACACAGTAGTTTGGAAGGATTGATATAACATGTAATATGCTCAGTAGAATCATATACTGTAGTTGTGTGTTTAAGGAAAATAGAAATAAGAATTAATTATATCTTTACAGTAAAATCATTCGCTTTTGTTTAACTACGATTGTTTACATTTTTTGCCAAGAGATGTTGGTAGATGGTATGTTTACATATTCTCAATGAGGAATATGTATATAAGCATTGTTGAAAATTCACAAATTGTTTTATTTTTATATTTTCTTAAACAGAAATACAGCTTATTTTATGAACTATAAACATCAGTATCTTAGTAATAATTGTTTCTTATAAAGAAACGTAAACAAAAACAGCATCGAATACACCAGCTGATTCTCTCTCTCTCTCTCTCAGGTGCTCTACTATACTAACATATAGCAAAAGAAACCAAAATATTTTTTTCCTTAAAAAGTGTCGATTAAATACGGCACCAAAAATACCGAGTATACATCCATTTCCATTCGTAACTTAAATCATCTGATTTCGTCAGCTGACAACTATTTTTAGGTAACAATATTATTGCATTCTAAAAATTACTGTCATTCAGATAGTTAATTGTGCTTTAATAAAACAATTATGTACTTTTGTTTTAAACTTAGGATTTATTTTAACAATCAAGTATTACTGACTTTTTTTTTTTAGGTTTTTGTGATCAGATCAGTATATGTGCACTTATTCAAAGCATCTATATACAGTATTACATAAGCACCAATGTATTGTAAGCTATCACAATTTTCATAAAGTACATTTATAGCTATCATTATTAGTTCTCTCTCTCTCTCTCTCTCTCTCTCTCTCTCTCTCTCTCTCTCTCTCTCTCTCTCTCTCTCTCTCTCTCTCTCTCTCTCCACAACATGTTTAGCATTTATGACAAAAGCAGGGTAATAGACATCATATACCTAGAGTTTAAAAATGCTTTTAACAAAGTTACTCATGAAAAATTAATGGTCAAAATTACAGCATTAGGCATCATTGACAAGTCAGCAGAATGGATTGAAGATTGGCTAACAAACAGAAAACAGAGAGTTGTAATCAAGGGAGAAGCTTCAGAGTGGGTATCTGTTACAAGCGGAGTACCTTAAGGATCTGTCCTTGGCCCATTGCTGTTACAGATTCACATTAACGACATAGATTTAGGATTAACTAGTAGAATAGCCAAATTTTCTGACGATACTAAACTAGACATAAATGCTGTGAACTCAGAAGATGTAGAACCCTTAATAGAGGATCTAATGAAGCTTAGAGAATTGTCCAGAAAATGGCAAATGCCTTTTAACTGAGGGAAATTTAAAGTCATCCACATAGCTTATAGTAACCCACAATCAGATTACTCACTGCTGGGTAATGAACTAGAAATTGTGGACCAGGAGGAAGATCTCGGCATTATTATCGGCAAGGATTTGGAGTTCACCAAACAGAGCATTGAAGCTGAAAAGAAAGCACAAAAGCTAATAGGTTACATAAAGAGAATTCAAACACAGAAACAAAGAAACTGTACTACAGCTGTACACATCCCTAGTAAGATCCTACCGAGAATACAGAGTCCAATTCCTGGCTCCAAGTATTCAGAAGCATATAGATAGACTGGAAGCAGTACAAGCTAGGGCCACCAAACTAGTCCCAGCACTAAGGCAATTTGGATATAGATCTACAAACTCGACAATTAAGGGGACAGTTAATAGAGGCACTCAAAATTCTTGAAGGAATAACAAATGTAGATTACAACAATCTATTTATGCTTAGCACAAATCAGTCCAGAAGTAATGGATACAAACTGGAATTGGAAAGATATTGCATCACTCAATGTGGCAATTTCTTTACATGCAAAATAGCAAATAGTTGGAATAGACTTCCAGCGTTGTAGAAAACATTAACATGGTAAACGAGTTCAAGAATAAGTTAGACAAGATCATAAGAACTCTAAATGCTTAAACTAAATCTCTCTACCAAAGAGCAAATGGAGTCTCCGTATATGGACTAAAATGTCTTTGAGACATCCAAAATCCTTATAAAACACTCTCTCTCTCTCTCTCTCTCTCTCTCTCTCTCTCTCTCTCTCTCTCTCTCTCTCTCTCTCTCTCTCTCTCTCTCTCTCTCTCTCTCTCTCTCTCTCTCTCTCTAACAAAATGGAAAATGATAGATCAAGTAATAATTGTTTCTTTTAAGAAAAATGAAATATCCTTCTGTAGCATGCTTTAATAACTTGGGAGTTATTTGATCCAAGAATTGAGGTTACTGACAGTGTACAACGCAGGGTTAATCAACTGATGTGGAAAATATTGCCATTTCTTACTCTACTGTCCAGACTTCAGTGACGAGAAGAAAAATAAAAGAATTACAGAAGCCATACAAAGAGGAAAAGAAGAAGATAATAGGAAACGTTCTATTTATTGAAGAATGAATAAGAAAAAGAATACATAGATCAGATATGGAAAAAAGGGAGAAGAAAAAAAAGAACTAGAATAAAGAAAAAAACTAAGAAGGTGCGGTGCTGATGGAAAGGCGAATCCATCCGCCCAGTAACTGAACTGATCTGAACGTAAACAATAGAAAAGATTGTAATTCGCTGTTTTTATTTACAAATACGATACTAAAATGTGAATGTTACATTACTATTATTGTATACAGTTAAGTGAAACACGAGGTTAATCAAAATCCGGTTTGTTTCAAATATAGCTGTAATTTTTTTACCACAGTAAATAGATATACTGTACAGTGTACAGTGAGAGCTAGGATGAGTTGGGTGGTGAGAGGGGTAAGTGGCGCGGAGCATGTCTAGTGTAAAGGATCGCAGGCTATTTGAAAGCATCACTCAGCAAGGACACCCTTAGATGGGCTACTATTAATTGAGCCATGATCCGAGCTATACTGGCAACCTCTTAAGCAGGAGAAGCATTCTGCTCCCCATAATATGTTGACACTGCTAAATTTATGGAAATTTCCACCACCGTGGAAAGATGTATAATGTACAATATTTCAGAAGTGATGATACTTTTAGAAAGGTTAATGCACTCTCAGTACAAAATCAATGTTCATCTAGTACTTCTATTTCCCTGTCTAAGGGCATGGGAACTACTACCCCCCCCCCCCCATGCGCCTCACTCCTTGAGAGGGTGCTCATTTTTGCCCTCTAGTGTAATATATGGAGGACACTCCGATATACAACAACAAAAATATATGTATGCAGTATATATATAAAAAAAGACATCTCACATAAAATAAGAAATAAATATTACGCGTCACAATTTACGTAAAAGAAAATATGCTCATTCATTTCTTATGAACTCTGTTTCTGGGAGTATATAATACTCAAAAAGAAAGAAAATCACATCAATATTGGTATTACATAATACCCTCTAGTTGTGAGCAATTCGGACTTGAACTAGCGGGATAGGGACAGGAATGGGTTCTTATTCCACCTCACGGTTTTACCTGTCCAGGTTTTATGGCATAATTTTGCAACACAGACCCCCATCTATATTCATTATCATTAAAATACCATTACACTTACACTTGGAAGTACAGTATCATCGGTTTTGATGGCCCTTAGCCATTTTCCGAGAAAATTATTGTTACCTTGTCTTTCCTTCACTAAAACTACAACTATTAACAAGGTAATAATTTCTACACATATAACGCTGCCTCACCCCAAGGCTGAGTAGTAATCCCATAGCTGTTTTCACTTTGGAAATCACCTCGGTCCCCACAACCAGGAACTACGCGAATACCTCCTTAATATGGCATCCCCCTGACGGAACATACCAGACCTATTTTTTCTGTGTATCAGGTTCACTCAAGTAGTATGTCATACATATTTTTAGGCAGCAATACTGTCACGGGACTGATCTCACTACATTAAGTACACATGAGAACATTCTTATTTATAAAGTCTATAATGTAACACATCAAAAAAAGAAATGAGGTCTGTTAAAAAAAAGAATTACCCACACATCAGCTCTTGGAAGGTCGTGCATGCAGCGATATGTGGTTACATCTTGATTGAAACTTTTGAAAACTACATCTGGAACCATGTGTATGTCTGCCTGTTGGTGTTCAGGCACTATGACACAAATAACACTGTATCACAGCCACGGTCAGGGAAGGCGATAAGATCAAAGGACTTTATGATCTCATTGGTTCTAAAGGATGCTTACTTCAAGATCCCTGTCCATTCATCCTCAAGGAAGTACCTCCGGTCTGTATTGCACACAAGGTATACCAATGAAGGGGTCCAATGGTCCACCATTCATAAATACATACAGTAACTTTCATGAGGTCCTCGGATTAAGACGGTCTCTTGTTCTGATGAATCACCATTATGCATGGGGTCTCATAAAATAAAGTACTTAAAAAGTCAGCATAACTCGGTTAGGTTCGTTAATACAATGAATTACTGTACTTGCTAACACGGAGAGCACCTAATACTGTCGTCTGGCCTCATGATAATGAGTTACACGTCTCTTTAGTATCAGTTCGTCATCTTAGCTTAAGATATGCATTCAAGATTACGGTGTCACTTTTTTTTTATATAAATTTGTGCCTTTTTACTTTTGCATCATGTCTGGAAGGCATAAGAAAGACAGCAGTGCATCCAAAATGAGGAAAGCCATTACAATGGAAATTAAAGTGAACATAGTGAAGCAAAACAAAAAAGGGGAGACCCTAACAAATATAAGTAGAGCGTTGGGCCTTAGTTGATCTACGGCTGCGATTATCAAGGATAAACATCACGTCCTTGAGCATGTAAAAGGATCTGCCCCAATGAGGTTAACCATTATTACGAAGCAACGCTGTGGTCTCATGATTTAGATGTTATCAGTGCTCAGGTTGGACAACCAGAATCAGTAACATATCCCTGTGATTCTTATAGTAAATTAGGAGAAGGCTAAGCATTTTTTTAATACCTTGAAAAGTCAAAAGGGGGAAGGGAGTGAAGTGAAGAGTTTGTGACCAGTAAGGGATGGTTTATAAGGTTTAAGGCTCGTGCAAATTTGCATAACCTTATGCTAATGATGATTATGAAGCAGCAAGCAAATTCCTAGATGCATTGGCTGAGATTTTTCAGGGAAGGTGGGTTTTGTCCTGAACAAGTCTCCAATGTGAATGAGACGGTTGTTTTGGAAGCGCAATCAGACCTACTGTACATCGCTAAGGAGGGGAAGATGGCACCAGGACACAAAGTTGTTTAGGAGAGACCGACTATTCCTTTTGGGGGTAATGCTTCTGGCGACTGCAAGCTAAAGTCTATGCCTGGGAATCAGGTTGAGAATCCCAGGGCTCTCAAGGGTTTGGAAGTCGGCTACTCTTTATCCGGACGTCTAATAGGAAGGCATGTTATTTGAGGACTAGTTTTTTAACTGCTTTGTTCCTGAAGTTGGACAGAATTGTGCTAATAAGGCCCAACCTTTCAAGATGGTGCTATTGTTGGACAATGTCCATGGTTCCCCTGCCAACTTAGCTGACTTCAATTCCAATGTCAAGAGTGTTTAATTACCTCATGACGGTACTTCCGTTACAGCTATGAACCAAGGGGTAAGTGCATCCTTCAAGGCAACTTAAAAAGACAAGGACATAACCCTCAAGATATCTTGGAAGTTCTACATCTGAGATGCCATCAAGAACATTGCCAAAGCTTGGGATGTGGTGAAGCAAACCAACATGAATGGTGTCGGGAAGAGGCTTTGCCCCCAGTTTGGACAATTTCTTTGGTTTTGAGGAGACATTTGAGGATGTTACTAAAAAGGTTGTTCACCTTACTAAGCTGCTGGATCTTGAGGTGGGTGCTGTCTGCATCTCATGGAGAGGAGTTGTCTGCTGTAGACATTGAGCTGATAGCCAGATGTTTGCAGAAGAGGAAGACACCCAATCCCAGAGGCCGAGAAATTTACAGCCAAGGCCTTAGCACAAGGTTTTGCCCTGCTAGAGGTAGCAGTGGCAAAGTTAAGGAACAGGATCCCAGCAAGGAAAGGTTTATGAAGGTGTCTAGGGGGTCATGGATGCTTTGAGGTGTAATAAGATCTTGGAAAAGAAGAGGATGCAATCCTGGCAGAAAAACCGGTGTTATATATTTTAAAAAGGTAGAAAGGCCTGCACCTGAATTTCAACCCTCTGCACCTTCTCCAACACCACCTTATCATCCCGAATCTCATCATGATTACCTAGCTTTTCTTTCAGCTTCTGTAGCATCTTCCATTTCCTACTCTCAATAAGCCTGTCTTTCCATAATCTGCAACACACCTCCCAGTGTGCAGACCAACCACAGGAGTGAAGGTAAGGAATTGTTATATAAACAGTATTACCTCTTGTCTACTTAGTACTGTATTAGTGGAGTAGGTACACTACTGTATAGGGTACAGTAATTTATGAATGGTAAGTTTATTATAAATATACAGTACGTTGTGTATATAAAATCATCTGCTAACACATCATAAGAACAGATTTCATTCATAAACCGGTCTGTTTTGTCATAAAAATCACAAATTTTTGGTAATTTGTATTTTTCCTAACATACTTACCGAGAAACACTTTCTTAGGAGTTCCTGGCATCTCCTCTCTAATGACCAGAGTTTTGTGTAGTTTACCCTACTCCCATTCTCTATAGTGACCTGCTAGCGGGAGAGAACGTGACCTGGGGGCAATGCCCGAGGTCGGCCGTGTGGCTTTGCGCTTGACCCAGCAGTAAGTTTTATGTAAGGAACAATACTCGAGGTCAGTGAGGCACTGCGGGGATGGTTGGGGGGGCCATAACTCGAAAGTGTTTCTCGGTAAGTATGTTAGGAAAAATACAAATTACCAAAAATTTGTGATTTGTTCCGACACAGACTTACCTCGAAACACTTTCTTAGGAGACTTACACTTTAGGAGGTGGAAGTGCCTCCTAGAGCTAGACCCCGATGGACAGTAGGATAAACTACACAAGGGACTCATTAAGTGTGTTATAACACTTACCCTTCCAAATATTCCTTATTGTGCTTGATGTATATAGGCGATTCTTGAGGCTTGTCTAATGAGCGATAGCTCTGAGGACGACTGATAGTACGAGAGAAAGGGGGAAAAAGGCGAAAGCGAAAAATAAGCCTACTTGTGTCTAGAACATTTGTGGTTCACTATCGAGCCCGGGCTTAATTCGTCAAACCAAATGGAAGGCTGAGATGACCGGCCCGATCGAAAGCCCATCCCAGGACTTCCTCGTACCGTCCTTGAGATAATGATCAGTGAAAAGTCGACTGGTTAGACCAAGTTCCTGCTCGAAGATCCTGAGCTACCGACATGTTCTTTTCAGATGCAAGGGAGGTGCCTAGACCCCTATCATCATGAGCCCTGGGTTCTCTTGGCACTGAAAACCCCTCATTTGAGGGAGCTTGCCTAATTCCTTGTCTGACCCAAAAGGAAACTGTATTCTTGGAGATGTTCTTTTTCGTTTGACCCCAGGAAACGACGAGGTTCTTAATAGACGGGCGGAGCTTCGCCGTTCTTTTAAGATACTTCCTAATCACCCTGACGGGGCACAATTTCAAACCTTCCTGGTTTCCTTCATTTAGGATTGCTGGGATAGTAAAGCTCTCAAACCTCGGAACCCAAACTGACGGATCCTGTGTCTTGGAACTTAAAGGTTATCTCCTTCCATCCTCTAGAGTCTAGAGTGCTCCACCTCATACGATAATCCTTGTAGCTCGCTCACCCTCTTAGCTGAGGCTAACGCTAACAAGAAGACTGCTTTGAATGTGAGATTCTTGTCTACGATGTCTCTTAAGGGTTCGAAAGGTGGTTTTCGGAGCATATCCAGAACCCTTGCCAGGTCCCAATTCGGGATTCTCGAGGCAGAAGGGGCCTGATTGCTCGAAAGCCTTGATGCGCATGGACATCTGTCTTGAAGAACCCAGAACTATGCCTTTCAGGAGAAAAACTTGACCAAGGGCAGCTCGAACTCCCTTAATCGCTGGGACTGTCATGGCCAACTTATCCCTGAGATGGACCAGGAAATCCACTGTAATGGGCACGGATGCTTCTAAGGGTTCTATCTTCTTGTCCTTGCCCACGTAACGCACATCGTCCACTTGGATTGGTAGACGGCCGTAGAGAATTTCCTCAGGTAAAGGGGCATCCTCCTAGCTGTCTTGCTTGAGTACCTTTGTCTTTTCAAGAGGCGCTGGATAACCTCCAGGCGCGAAGACGAAGGGCTTGTGGGTTTCGTGAAACCGCTGAAAATGTGGTTGTCTCCATAGGTCTGGTATGTTGGGAAGAGTGGCGAGACTCTTTAGGTCTGCGAACCACTCTCTCTCCGGCCAACAAAGGCGCTACCAAAGTCATCTTTAGGTTGGTTGCTGCCCTCACCCTGTTGAGGACTTGACTTATTAGGGAGAAGGGGGGAAAGTCGTACACGTCTAGGTCGTCCCATCTGTGTTGAGACACGTCCTCCAATGCCGCCTTCGGGTCTGGGACAGGTGAACAGATCCATTACCGGGGGCCCCCACATCTGAATGATGTCGCTTGCCACTTGTGGGTGCAGGGACCACTCCGACACTACTACTTGTCCCGTTCCGCTGAGGCCGTCTGCTGGGACGTTCTTCTTCCCCAGAATGAAGCTTGCTGTCAGGTTGATTTCCTCTTTTCCTTCCCAATCCAGGATCTGAAGGGCCGGATTGCACAACTCTTTTGATCTCAACCCTCCCTCTGAAACAGCGGACTCGGACTGGGAGAAGAAGGTGGCAGCTGATGACGCCCTTCTGTCTGAGAAGCCCTGGCAAAGGATGTCCAGGGTTTCCCGTCTTGCATGCCCCGTTTGGTCTACTTTCCAACGTGTGGTAATTACTTTGTGCCTTAAGTCCCTGCAGGAGTTTCGCCGCTCTATAGCCTGTGCTGGAATCGCTATTGCGGGTTATAACTCTGTCTATGTGGGTTCTTCCAATTCCCACGTTCCTGGCCTCAGGAAGGGAAAGTGAGGACTTCTTCTGGGCGGTGTAGGCTAGAAACTTGTTCAAGCCCGAGGTCCACGCCTCCACCTCCTGTGGGACGGGTTCCACCAGGCTATTGTAGCCTTTAATCAAGGCGAGTACCCTCCTATACGCGGAGTCCTCCATCGCCGACGTCATCTCACCAACCACTTCCTCTGTCCTACGCTGGGGGGAGGCATGGTCACGGGCCCTTCGTATCTTCTTAACGTATGCAACCACGGTTGCATTGTCCGACATCGGGGCCACTGAATTCCCTTTCAAGTCTTCCGTGAAATGTTTGCAGGTTTCCTGGACCGCTCTCATCTCTAGGACATTGCTGTGTAGGGACTTCTCCCTTTCTGTCCAAGTCCCCTTCGCTGTCTTTTCCCCGGAGGTGCGTTCCCCCTCCTTCTTTCTACCCATCCATAAACTGGCGGATTTCGGAGGTTGGGAGGACAGCGGCATCCCTTTTAGAGTATGTGACCGATCCTGCCACCACTCTACGGCTTGTCTGGTTTCTTGCCGGACTGGCACCACTTTGTCTGGGGAACTTCTCTGGTTCCAATTCTCCTTTAAGTTCCATTGAACCCTCCTTAGGATCTGTCTCCCGTGTGGAACTAGCTTCTCTAAGGACACCAGATGTCCTACCAACCTCTGCCCATCCTTCATTCTTCTGGGATGTCCTCGAAGGAAGGGAAGGAGAACTTGGTCCAGGTTGTCCAGCCTGTCTATGGATGGGAAAGGCCTTGACCTGTAACGAATCCAGGGTTATTCCCAAGTAAGACATTCTGTTGGTTTGGGTCAACTGAGATTTAGCCGGTCTTCCGGGGCACCTTGTCCTATCCCTACTAGGACGTCCTTCTAAAGCATAATACTTGCTTTGTGATTTCAGGCACTGTAGCAGTTTGGCTGAACTGTGACCTTTGGAGGTGTCCCTAAGCGGGTGAACACCTTATCAATATGGGTACGCCCAACTTTACGTCTCTCTCCTCGGAAGGAGCCAAAGATGACTTCTTCTAGACAGGCTCCTCCATAATCCTGTTAAGGCCAGAGCACCAGTCAACTACTTCTTGAGGTAGTGGCTGCTCAATTTTGTGTCCCCTTATCAAGGAGATCACCCTCTAAGATTCGCGTCCGTACCCAAGTCCTCCGTCCGGCGATGGGGTGTAGATTCATCACGGGCACTTCCGCTCTGACGGAACCTGCGGCTAAGACCTTCCGGAGAGACGGGCACCTCTGTCACTTAACGAGCCTTTGATAAAGGGACAGGCTCCTCCGTGGAGGGGTGCCACGGAGGGATCTGAGCACGTGTAGAGTCAGCACGGGTCCCTCCGCTCTGACGAGTCTCGCGGTTAAGCCCTTCCAGGCGAGACGGGTGCCTCCGTCATTTCGAGCCTTCGAGGAGAGGACGGGCTCCTCCGTGAAGGTGTTCGACGACTCCTTCCGCGGGCTGACTCGTCGACGTCGAGGCTACCCCCGGAGAGCCTCCTACAGAGCTCGTGATTGTAGACAGGACTTACACTGGACGGGAATTGCCGTGGCATCCAGAACCTCCGTCCTATAGGCGGAGTCCTCCGTTATGACGGGCATAGTCATAGTGGCGAGGGCCTCCGTCCTGTAGGCGGGGTCCCCTGTTATGACGGGCATCGCCGTGGTGGCGAGGGCCTCCGTCCTAAAGGCGGAGTCCTCCGCTAGGATGGGTCTTGCCGTGGCGACGAGGGCCTCCGCCCTGGAAGTGGAGTCCTCCGTTGGCATGCCCTCATTGCCGTAGACCAGGTACTCCGTCCGGGGTTGATGAGCTGTGGCGACGGGCGCCTCCGCCCTAGGTTGTGGACTGAGGATGGGCACTGCCGTGGAGGCGAGAACCTCCGTCCTTCTTGTTTCACTTCGAGGGGGAAGAGGCTTCTGTGGGCTTGCCCGACGGAGGAAGCCGCCCCTGTCGACTGCTCGTATGAGCTGGCTCGACGAGGCTGCCCGTCCGAAACAGCGATTCCCTACACTAGCCGGGTAGAGTAGTCTATTCGCGGCCTTACGCCTATCCGACGGGGACCTTGACGGGACCCTCGGCTCATTCTACCCTCTTCGCCCGACGTTTCCTTCCTCCTCGAGGTCCTGGACGACGGGACGGGCTCTTCCGTGAAATAGTTCGACGGAGGTGCCCGTCCCCGTCTATCATCTCGATGGGGAGACCTGTCGAGGCTGCCCCTCCTAGGAGACGGCTCCCTCCGCTGAGCGGATGGAGTGGCTCTAGGACGGGACTTAGGCCTACAAGACGAGGTCCTCTGCTCATCGGCCGACTCTCTGGCGAGGCTCTTGGCTTGTATGGAGGGTAACGGGGACTTCTCCTGTCCCAAGATCCTGTGGGAGACCGCAAGGGGAGTTCCTCCACACAGACCGATCTCTCTTCCTCCTGTGTCGTCTCCGACGTTCCTCGCCCCGATGAGTCTGACTTGCCTTCATACTGCGACCTCATACCGGACTGTGGCTTCGCCGTAATCCTGACGTAGATGGCAGAAGAAAACTCTCTGGAACTGATGGCTTTGCCGGTAACCACGCCGTTGAACGAGCCATGAAGGGGAAGGACTAGCATAGGCCCTCCTCCAGGGCCAGTGGGGACCTCAACGGCGTCCTTGGTACATCCCAATCCAGCGGATCCTTCCGTAGCAGACGCGCCTGAGGCCTCTACCCATGAATCTGGTATTAAAAAATGGAACATTATTAGGCCACATGGGGTCCTCCGCCGAGATGCAGTCCCTACGAGAGTCGCGTCCCTCGGACCCCCACACACTCACTTGCAGGTGCCTGATCTGCCCTGGACAAAGAAGACTCCCCCACAACATCACTCCCTTGGGAAAGAGGCACCAACTTCTTACACTTCAAGGACTTACCTCGTCCCCTACTCTGGGTAGGGGAAGAAGAATGCACTCTACCTGACCCCTCTCCTGCCGACGTCGCAGGGGAAGACAAGCTAGTTTCCCTAGGAAACCTCTTCGAAACCGTCTTCTTCTTCGTGCCGCATTTCACCCATTGGACCTCGCTCCAATCGGCACATTCGGGACACGTGTCTGACAGCGAACAGGCTTTGACAAGAAAGCCCTACACGATTTCCCGGCTCTAGGCCCAGGACAACGGCGATCGTGCTCCATAGCACAACACAGATCGCTAGACCCAAGTATAATGCAAAGGGAAAGCACTAAAACGCCAGTAAAAGCACAAAGGAACGATCATAAAAGAACACAGTTAAGGCACTAATCACTCGTGAAGGAATCAAAACCATGTGGTAACCACATGGTAACGAACACAAAGGGGTTCGCACAGAGAAATGAGGAGCGACGTGTGAACACGACGCGACCAGAAAACTTACTGCTGGGTCAAGCGCAAAGCCACACGGCCGACCTCGGGCATTGCCCCCAGGTCACGTTCTCTCCCGCTAGCAGGTCACTATAGAGAATGGGAGTAGGGTAATCTACACAAACTGGTCGTTTGAGAGGAGCTACCAGTAGACTCCTAAGAAAGTGTTTCGAGGTAAGTCTCTGTGTCGGAATAATGTAATTTTCTTAGAGAAAAGCAACCCCAAAATGAATGCACAAGGTCCAAATAGTAGTCTTTAAAGTTAAGACTAAATTTACTATCTCTTTCCTTCATGACTCGCCTCCTTCAGTACTGTATATGAGTCAGCAATATGAACATCAGATGAGGTTCATTAAAATAAATAGTATTTTTAAGATTATTAAATTCATTACCTTTTACATTTACTTGACATTCATACAACATGCCTCCTGACTAATGATGTCAAGAGGATATGATATTTGTTTCGACTTTAAGACTGAAGGTGTGTCTACTCACTGGTTTGTCACTAGATGTTGCCTTGGTAGGCAAGAAGCATGGCCTCTTGATGAGAAGAAAACGGATATTTTTGTTTTTGGAGGTGGCACGGATGAAAGGCAAGCTTCAAGAACAAAGCAATACAGTACCAACATCATGAGATAAAGATACACTTTTCTTTTAAATTTCAATTTTTCATTGCCCTGTCCAACCTCTTACTATTATTATTTAACAGAGCAACTGATGGGTTTTCCTCCTCGGTTGCATCTTCACACTTATACTCTCCATGGCCTAAATTCCACAATCTAATCATTTACACACATTTTCTTTGAACGACTTGAGGGTCCTGGAAGTACTAGTTTCATGGGAACACTTCTTTATCTTCCAATGGTAGAAAAAAGTTAGCCTGGCAACATCGTACTGCGATTGAAACCTAAATATTATCGAGTTAGTCTGATAGTTTGATTATAAAATGTATAGTTATTGGACACCTTATTTGTTCTGTGTTGTGCTGTTCCTGAATAATGTTTTTTTCTTTCAGAATTTCACAATTTGGATGGTGATATTCTTATGAAAGCTCTCAGGGCTTTGGAAGTTTCAGGCAAAGCAGAATTAATGGATTTTGGAGATAACCAAGGCATTAAATTCTTGTAATTCAAGAATTTATTTATAGTATTTTTAACCTACAAATTTTACACATCTGGTAAAAACATGGATACATTATGTAAAACCAAGATCACAACTAAGCAGGCAAACTGTAACTTGAAAGTAAGTTAAACATGTACAATTTTTCACGATTAAACTTTATACGCTGATAACTGATTTCATTGTCACTTTCTGAAGTGCTGAAGAATAATGAAAACAATTAAAACCCAGCCCTTCTTCTGTTAATAAATTCACAACCCAAAATTTTGTTGTAATAATTTTCATAGTGCAGAATTATATAATAAACCCCTGAACAGGTTACCTATATATTCTAGGCTCAGCCATATAGGGGAGATGAATTAAACAATATGAATTAGGAAAAAAATTTACTTTCAATATGAAGAAAAAGATACTTTAGTGAGGTTTTATGGCAGTGTTAAATGGTGACAAAGTAAATTTAATTAAAAATTATAAAAAATATTCCAATGATTTATGTATATGTATATGAAATAATTGCAAATGAATATATATTTTATATTTAAAATATCACAAATGAAAATCAGTTGGTCAAAACTTAACTACAATAGACTAAAAAATTTTCATTTATTACTAATCGTATAAAAGAATTATACATACAAATATATGTATAAAAAAAAAAACTGTTAGAAATACACAAGACCATTAAAACTTATACAGTACATGATTAAGCAAAATACAAAGCAATTCCATTAAAATAAGTCATACATTTTTTCATGTTAACTGGGAAATGATACCAAACAATCTTGCAAATTTTCAGTATAAAAAATTGGATAAGCAGCTCGTTTCAAAAAGAAGACACATTGTTAATAAAATTTTAAAATGCACGTAAATAACAATCAAGCAACATTCATTATATTTTCTTTGTCATTTTTTACACTTTGTGATGTATGTTCAGTAATATCTGTAAGCCGACGTTTGCACAAACTTGGATCTGGGGTCGAGTCCATATTCTCCTGTAAAGAAAATTTTTTTCATATTATTGTTTACCTGAATGTAAAGCTTTTACATAATATCTCATCAATCAGTAAGGTTGACTCCATATTCTCCTGAGAACAATTTTTTTTTTTTTTTTTATTTGTTCCTCAAATACATAGCTCTTTCACATAATGCCTAAACAACCAGTGTGGCTGACTCCATATTGTCATGTGAACATGAAATTTTTTTATAGTTTGTTTGTTCTTTACATAATGCCTCGGTAACCAGTTTGTAGATACCGGCTACAAACTATTTGAAATGAGTAAAAAATTAATGCAATGCAAGGCCTTCCCATAGGACTGTACCTTGAATTTTGTAACTTGAGCTTGAGATAACTAACCATTTTGTAACTTGAGCTTCAGAGTACAGAAAAATAAAAAAAAACTTTCAAGCATCTTTTGGTAGAAAATGCAAATATTATTTGGCATATTCTTAATAAATTACCATCTATTCAGTGCACCATCTGAAAAATGCAGTTTCTTTTCATGAACGTGTTTTGCTTATAGCTAAGTATATTCTGGTTTCAAGGCAAAAGCCACATTTGAACTTACTTATTTTTCTTTTTTTTATCAACCACCCAGCTTAATATTCTATGCACTGTCCTCTGTAGAAAGGCACAATTAGATACAAAGTATCACATTTCCATTACTAATGATTTTAAACTGCACTCATTTAAGAGCCAATTCCTTTGAATCTTGGAATATCAAATCAGTTTTACTTGTGTAAGGTCATTATGATTACTTAATGAATGATAGATATCCCTGAATTTAGAGAGAGAAGTGGGTGACCAGTCCTGTCAAGTTATATTTCTGCCTTATAGCAAATATGTTTGTTCATCGAAGGACAAAGAAGTACCAACACCTTCCTCTTGACTGCAACATTACTATCCTACTGAGCTAAGAAATAGAATATTTCATATATATAAAAGATTGTGACTTGAAACTCCTATTCTACCAGATATGTATCATTGGCTTCTTTCTCTTTGTCACTTAATGCTGAGAAACTGCAATCAGATTTCTTTGGGTCTACAACCCAAAGGGCCTTTTTTTATTATTTTTATCTGCCTTCAAATCATGGTTACATATAACATCAATTTACTTCCAGCTTAAAATGATCCCATCTGAATATTGTCAGTTACAATGTTGTTTCTTTATTGTAATTCTTTCCAGCATTCAAAACTGTCAATGACTACTGTATGAGTCATTGATAGTCGACAAGTTTTAGGGTGGGGGTACTAATGGCTTAATTCACTCTATTTTGTCATGTTTAAAGTATCAAGGTTGTGTATTCATGATGTTAGCAGTGCTCTTGATCTAGTAAAAAAAATTTCAATCACATGCATATACCAAAGCACTTTCCCCCAATTTTGGGGGGGGTAGCCAACAGAAAACAAATTAAAAAAAGGGGAATTTCCTCTCTACGTTCCTCCCAGCCTGACAAAGGACTCGACTGAGTTCGGCTGGTACTGCTAGGGTGCTACCCTCCCCCGTTATCCACCACAGATGAAGCTTCATAATGACGAATCCCCTACTACTGCTACCTCCGCGGTCATCCAAGGCGACCGGAGGAAGCAGCAGGGCCTACCAGAACTGCGTCACAATCGCTCGCCATTCATTCCTATTTCTAGCACGCTCTCTTGCCTCTCTCACATCTATCCTCCTATCACATAGAGCTTTCCCCACTTCATCCATCCACCCAAACCTTGGCCTTCTCTTGTACTTCTCCCATCAACTCTTGCATTCATCACCTTCTTTAGCAGACAGCCATTCTCTATTCTCTCAACATGGCCAAACCACCTAAACACATTCATATCCACTCTAGCTGCTAACTCATTTCTTACACCCGTTCTCACCCTTACTACTTCGTTCCTAACCCTATCTACTCGAGATACACTAGCCGTACTCCTTAGACACTTCATCTGAAACACATTAAATTTCTGTCTCTCCGTCTCTTTCATTCCCCACAACTTCATCCATATATCACAGTAGGTACAATCACTTTCTCATAAAGAAATCTCTTTACATTCAAGCCCAACCCTCAACTTTTTACCACTCCCTTTACTACCCCTAACACTTTGCATCCTTCATTCACTCTGTGACGTACATCTGCTTCCAATCCACCATTTGTTGCAAAAACAGACCCTATGTACTTATGTAACTCTCCATTCAACATGACATTCACCCTCACACCACCTTCCCTTTCCATACATCTTATAACCTTACTCTTACCCAGATTAACTCTCAACTTCCTTCTCTCACACACCGTTCCAAATTCTGTCGCTAATCGGCCAAGCTTCTCTTCCGCGTCTGCAACCAGTTCAATATCATCAGCAAACAACAACTAATTTACTTCCCATTCATGATCATTCTTGTCTACCAGTTTCAATCCTCGTCCAAGCACTCGAGCATTCACCTCTCTCACCACTCCATCAACATACAAGTTTAATAACCATGGCAACATCATACATCCCTGTCTCAGCCTCACTCTCACCGGAATCCAATCGCTCACTTCATTTCCTATCCTATCACACGCTTTACTACCTTTGTAGAAACTTTTCACTGCTTGCAACAACCTTCCACCAATTCCATATAACCTCATCACATTCCACATTGCTTCCCTATCAACTTTTGCCAAATATTTCTCTCATATCTGCCTAACTGTAAAAATCTGATTCATACATCCCTTACCTAAAAACCACCCTGTACTTCTAAGATTGCACTCTCTGTTTTATCCTTAATTCTATTAATCAGTACTCACCATACACTTTTCCAACTACTCAACAAAATAATACCCCTTGAATTACAACACTCATGCACATCTCCCTTACCCTTATATAGTGGTACAATACATGCACAAACCCAATCTACTGGTCCCATTGATAACACAACACACATATTAAACAATCTCACCAACCATTCAAGTACAGTCACACCCACTTCCTTCAACATCTCAGCTCTCACACCATCCATACCAGATGCTTTTCCTACTCTCATTTCATCTAGTGCTCTCCTCACTCTCTTCTCTCATTCTCATCTCCCATCATCGGCGCCTCTACACCTGCAACAGCAATTATATCTGCCTCCCTATTATCCTCAACCTTCAAAATATTCCGCCCACCTTTTTCTTTCCTCCTCTCCTTTTAAAAACCTTCCATTTCCATCTTTCACTGTCTCTTCAATTCTCGAACCAGCCTTCCTTACTCTCTTCACTTCTTTTCAAAACTTCTTTTTATTCTCTTCATATGAATGACCCAATTTCTTACCCCACCTCAGGTCACCCGCCCTCTTTGCCTCAGTTACCTTGCGCTTTACTTCCACATTTTTCTCTATATCTTTCATACTTCTCTACTCTACTACTCTGCAGCCATTCTTCAAATTCCCTCTTTTTCTCTTCCACTTTTACCTTCACTCCTTCATTCCATCATTTACTGCCATTTCTCATGCTGCCTCTAACAAACTTCTTACCACACACATCACTTGCAATCCCAACAAAATTTTCTTTTACTAACTTCCACTCCTCCTCCTTATTACCAGTTTCTCTTACTTTTACTCTGTCATATGCCATTTTCAACCTTTCATGATATTCACTTTTTACCCCCGGTTTTATTAGCTCTTCAACCCTCACTAGCTCCCTTTTACAGCCCCCACTCTTTTGCTACAACTAATTTTCCTTCCACCAAAACATGATCAGACATACCTTTAGCCATACCCCTAAACACATACACGTATTTCAATCTTCCAAGCAACCTTCTTGTTATCAATACATAATCCATTAATGCCCTTTCTACCCTTCTTCCATTTGCAACTCTTACCCATGTATACTTGTTTTTACCTTTCTTTTTGAAAAAGCTAGAACTTATCACCATCTCTTGCTCAACACACATATCTACCAGTCTCTCACCACTCTCATTTTCACCTGGTATGCCATACTTCCCAATGACACCTACATCTCCAGCGCCCACTCTAGCATTTAAGTCGCCCATGGCAACTACATAATTCCTTCTACCCACCTAGTTAATTCATTCCAGAACTCATTCCACTCTAAACTTTTCTCACAACCTGGCCCATACACACTAACAAAAACCCAAACATTCCCCACCCATCCTAACCCTTACCCACATTAACCTAGATGATATCTCCTTCCATTCCACTACTATACCTGTCATCCATTCCCTCAGCAATAAAGCCACACCTTGCTCTTCCCCTTTCAATCCCAGACACTCTACCAGTCATTTCACCAAACATCACTTCACCCTTCCCTTTTATCTTTGTCTCACACAAACCTAATGTATCCATCCTCATATTCCTAACCATACTTCCAATCTCATATCTTTTACTCTCTATCGTATTACATCCACGCACATTCAGATCCCAAATATAGAGTGCAGGGAGCAGTCACTCTCCCCCCAGCTCCACCTCTTTGATGTCTAACAGGAGTATACTTGCCTGATATACATATTGCTCTGTTTATAGATTTTTACCACTAAAAAAAATGGCTATAATTGAATTGTATGGAAACTATGATATCTTATAACATATTGCTGCTGAGGTAATATTCATTACGAAGATAATTTTACAGTAACAAGTTAAAGAGAAATTATATAAATGACAAACCTTATTTGTATGTGTGCAAAATTGCATTAGAGTAGCATAAATGAACTCTATAAATACTAAGATATCCTGTAACATATTGGTGCTCATGTAATATCCATCATGAAGATATTTAAAATAAGTTAAGAAGTTATATAAACGATACGCCTTGTTATTCACGTGCATATTATTTCTCGATACGGTAGCGGGACCTTGAGATCAGCTGATTGCAACAAAAAAAAAAAAAAAAAAAAATATCAGCAATTGATTGTTAAAATGCTTTAATAGAACATATGATATCCTATGAAACAAGAAAAGGAAATAATGATATACAGTAAGCAAATATTGATAAAATATGACAAATGATCACCGAATCATGACGCAGCATAATAAATCTACGGAAACTTAACTCTTCAAGTTCGACATACGTCCAAATCGACTTTTGACATGTATTTTTGTCCCTATCTATATCATAAGTCAACGACTACCTGTAGATGGGACTTATAAGCTCTCTTTCTCCTATCTAAGAATTACTGGAAACGAAAATCTGTCACTTTAAATCCTTACTAATTCTACTAAATTAACTCTAAAAATACCATAGGGTCCAAAAAGCATGCCAGCTGCAAATCATAACAATTTTTTACGGGAATGGTAATATTTTCCCTATACAGTATTGCTACATATAAAAAAATTATATATACATAAATACCTGAGCTTCTTTTAATGGTGATGGGTTGACTCTCTTCTGCGGGGTTGCAATGAAGTAACATTTTCTACACGTAGCAATGTATTTCTCACTACCGCCAATGACCTCCACCTGTAAAGAGTAGACCATACTGTAGTACAATCCTTACAGAAGTTCTCAAATTAAAACAAATTATTTCAATACGTATCAGCAATTCATGTGCTATATTTATTCTATACTAAAAAGCTTCAGCCAAATAAAACAAAAATTAGGCTTTCAATGTTCAACAAAAGAAAAAACCTGCACGTATAGAGCCCCAAACCAGAGGAGCCTTAAATGAAGATCCCTAGCCTTCTTCATAATTCCCCAGAACTAAAAGTAAGCTTTTATTTAAGCATTGAACTTTAATAATGATCATAAAACATATTTTATTAACTCAAACTAATTTGTATGCACAGTGCAACAATTGCTAACTAATCAGGAAGAGAGATTTTAAACAACTAAAATAAGTCTAAAACTAACAACAAAAATTTGTCCGAGAAATAGTATCAACAGCAATTACTTAATCTACATCTCCAACATTGCTTTTCTTAATTAAAAAAAAAAAAAACACAAACTGATAAAGCCTCGGAAGCCCCTCTGATACGGTATAGTATTATCAAAACAGATCAGATAATACAAAACTAAATTCAAACCCTGAAGGTCTGCACTTTTTCCTAAAACACAAAAATAACAACTATTTTAGATTCTGTAAAGGAAAGTATTTCAAAAACACTTATTTCTCAAAAAGAGCATTACTTAGGTAAATCAGCTTGCAAACTTTGCATTTAAAGATTTTTGTTTATCAGGAGTAATGATGTGCTCAGGGCAGGATATGAAATAGAAATCTATAACAAAACTAGGTAATTAACCCTTTTACCCCCAGGCTCTTTGGAAATTTCCAACCCTTAACCCCCAAGGGGTTATTTTTTCCCCTGCACATTTTGCAGTATATTTTTTTAAATTGCTCTAACAGCCTTAATTTTTGTCATAGAGAGGTCAGGTTGGTCTCATTCTCTAGGAAAATGCCTGAATTTTCTCAAAAATATGAAAAAAAAAAAAATTATAGCTTTTTTTTTTTTGCAAGGACGTACCGGTACGTCCATGTGGGTAAAGGGACGAGTTTTGTGAAACGTACCAGTACGTCCTTTGGGGGTAAAAGGGTTAATTAGTCTTAAACAAGTCAAAATGTCTTTAAGGTATGGAAGGCTTAAAGACTAAACAAGAGCAATTAATTACCAGCCTTTCTTTGTAATTGAGATAACAAGAAACTATTTTATTCACAACAAAAAGGGAGAACTGAGGTGGTATGCATAGTCTAAGAAGTAGCTGTCTCTGAATACTCAAAAGACAAGACAGCATCAGAACTTATCTTATCCCTTTAAGGCACTAACCCCTCCCAAATGATTTTACACTTAAACACTAGGCCCTTTTTTTGAGTGAGTCAACAATATGAAGGATGGTTCATAGAAATAAACAGAATTTTAATAATAAAATCATTCCTATACTCAACTTATACTCATATCCATTGCCCCCACTGACTTGTGATGTCAAGGAATAGAGGAAGTTAGCAAACTGAAGAATGGGTAACTCCTAGCATACTACTTCTGTTAACTGCTAGATTGTCTCATTACTTTACAGAGGCTCGTTATATTTTGGAAGGAAATAAAATGGGGAAAATTGTTTTATAAATTTTGGAGGTAAACGTCGATAAAACTAGTTTCTAGAGAAGAAACAACATGAACATCAAGTGAGTAAAGAAAAGAAAAAATATTAAAATTCTGTTTTTCATGATATGATTATGCTGTGAGAAGCACAAGTGGCAGATAACTAAATTTTCCAAAAGCATAAAAATTGCCCAGAAAATAAAGACAAAATTATTTTACGTTAGCTGCGTCTTACTTATGCATGGGTAGCCATCACAGGGATAAGTAGGCTGATAGGGCCAGGCCTGTACTTGATACATACTTGGTATTGTGATCAAAGAAGAAATCGTTCTTCCCTGAAGAAATATGCAGTCCAGATTTGAATACTTGGCTTATGATGACCAATGTGTTTGGTATTCCTTCCATCATCTTCCCAACCAAGGGAAGAAGTATAACTATTTATAGATCTAATCTAACAAGGGTACTAGAAAAGCATAATTTACCAGCATCAATATGAGGTCCCGCATGTTTCATCCCTAATAAAGGGAAGGTAAGAAGCAGAAGAGCCTGTCATTCTACTGTTATCCTTGACCCGTGTTTACAGATTACCATAGACAAGATGCTTGCTGTCCTATAGGAATTGGACTTCAGCAGCACCCTAAGGACCAAAAACAAAAGTGATTGAAGGTTGTTTGTAAGTTTCCAAATTCCTCCCCAGAATACCTGGCCAACTAAAAGGTTCTTCTTGAAGGCTAAGGCAGAACATTTACCCCTGACTTTGTAAACTGTAGCTCGAGCTGGTGCCTCAACACACTCAGCTGTCAAGAAATATAGTCTATAAATCGTCTCACGAAGCAAGAAAAAGACCATGTTCTTTGACACCTTTCTAGGTTCTGGCAGTGCTAAGAAAGAGATGCTTATGTGTGTGTGTGTGTGTGTGTGTGTGTGTGTGTGTGTGTGTGTCATCAGCTGTTTCTGTGTTGTGATGATCCAAAACTTTAGAGTGTTATTGTAATAAATAGTCTTTTTGTATGTAAAGCAATTCCATATCCTAAATAAAATTTATTTATCGCTTTACTGTATACTGTACTTTAGCAAGCAGTACATTACAGTACTAATTTATAAACATACTTCAGTATTGTACATTATGACATCAAAAATGGATTGCATCAGAATTGGTTTAAAAACCTTAAGGTACAGTCTACACAAACGTAGTTCATATGTATGGCCATTTGTACATTAATCTTTTGATAATGACATACTTGACAGTACTGTATCATATAGAGTACTGTAAGCTTACATAGTAAGTCAAACATCACTTGTAATATGATATTGATTTTATATCAATATTTTATTACTTCTGAAAGTCGCAGGCATTTGAGTTACGTTACGCAAACTCTATGCCAAAATTTACCCCTAGGGATACTTGTATGATAACGATTTACGAACAGCATCTCAGTCCTTATTGTGTTCGTTGGTTGAGGACTGTGTAGTTGTATCCCAATATCATATGCGTGTTCCCTAAACAGCTTGCTATTTGAGAAGCTCTGACAGACAAATTATTATGTCAATTCAAGGACTTCACCAACCATTTTTCTGGGTATGCTTGACAACAGATTTTGTCCAGTAAATCAAGGGCTAAGTGTACAGTATAATATAATAAATCTGAATACTGTAAATACAAGTAGGTGACAAGACACAACCCATCAGTAACAATTAATCATAAATTTCACGAGTAATAAACATGAGGAGAATTAAATGAAGTCAGAGTTAACAATAGGAAAAAGTGTAGCTATTGTATGAAAAACAATGTAAAATGAGTTATAAAGTATTACCTAAACAACAAAATCAAATAAACTATAAATGCTAATCATGACTGATGGATTTGTCAACAACTATGAGATTAGAACAATTAACCCGATACAGAACAGTAGTCTCTTTAAACAGAACTTTTATTTATACATGTATCAAGTGATTAACTCCTAATACAGAATCCAATATAAAAATTACAATCAGAAAACTAATTTATGGTAAAAGAAGTAAGAATGTAATAATTACCATATATTTCCACATATAATTTGACTAGGTAAAAAATTACGGAAATTTTTTAAATTCATTTATTGCATATCTGTATTATAAAACAACCGACTTCTAAATTTTGCAACAGGTATCTTATCAAATATTGGTTATGTAGAGATCATGTTACAACAAATGATGTTTTACTTACTTGTAACCTTAGAAATTTAAAATAACCAAATAACAAAGCCAATTCTACATCATGTTTTTACTACAACCACTGCTTTGTTTACATTTCATTACCAATCACAATGAACAAATGAATGCATTTACACATCCAAGTGATTACTAATAATACCAATACCTTTTAGTAAACTGTACGAAAACTGTGTTAGCCTATAACATATTGGTACTTCTACAATTTTTATTGCAAGATGTTTTGAATAAGTTTGGAAATTATGTTCAGATTAATTTATTTTTATTTATTTGTGCACATATCCTCAATAGTGATAGCTTGAAATCAATTTTAGGGATGAAATTCAAAAATTAAGGTTTAAACTGGAAATATAAAGTACGAAAGAAGTCGATAAACTAGAATAAGCCATTTTTTTTAAATAGCTATAGTAACCCATAAAACTACGAGATACCTTTTCTAGCCACTACTTTATTATAATGATTTTTGCTAGACTACCTTTTCAGATGTTATACACTTAGTAAATAAATATAACTCTAGTGTACAGCACTCTACAGTGCAATAAAGTTTAGGCTACAAATATATGGGACTACTGATAGCTGTGGGAAGTTTTCAATGTTCAAATAGGCTTACACATAAGGACTTTAGTACTTATTAAAAGACTAGAGCTGAAGCATTAGTCAAGTTGAAAGATTACCCTATTATTATCATTATTAATAGCCAATTAACCTGCAACCCTCAGAAAACCAGAATGCTACAAGCACAAGGACTCCAACAAAAAGCAGCTCAGTAAGGAAAGGAAATTAAATTATAAACTATGCATATAGGTAAAGAATAAAAATGTCAAATATTTTAAGATCGGTAAAGTCAAAATAGATCGGTCATATAAACTACGTCAACATATACAAGACAAAAGTAATAATAAAAAAATTTATCTTAAGTTCCAAGAGTTCAAATGCTACATTAGGAATGCCATTCCACAACCTGGTCACAACTAGAATAAAATTTCTACAATTCTGTGTAGTATTGATCCTTATGATGGAGAAGACATGACTTAGAATTAACTGCATCCTTTGTACTAAATAAAGAATGGTACAGTCTGGGAAGACCTGAATACAATGGACGGTCTGAATTAAGAAAAAATCTTTTGCAACATATATGATGAACTAACAAGATCTATTACGTTTTTTTTATTATTATTAATAGCCAAGCTACAACCCTACTTGGAAAAGCATAGTGCTATAACCCCAAGGGCTCCGACAGGGAAAAATATACCCATGAGGAAAGGAAACAAAGAAATAAACTACAATAGAAGTAATAACAATCAAAATAAAATTTTAAGGTTATTAACAATATGAAATTAGATCAATCATATATAATCTATAAAAACTTCATATAAACAAGAGGAAAAGAAACATGATAGAATAGCATGCTCGAGTGTACCCTCAAATAATTAGGAAGTCGGCAACTGTAGACCAGACAGGAGAAAAATGCTCAAAACAAAGTAGAATGAAAGAATGAAAATTTCCTAAGGATAGATTAATCACCAAAAATTTCCTAAGGATAGATTGATCACCAAAAATTTCCTAAGGATAGATTGATCACCAAAAATTTCCTAAGGATAGATTGATCACCAAAAATTTCCTAAGGATAGATTGATCACCAAAAATCTTAAAAAGCCTTTCTCACTAAGTCAATTTTTGTGCAATTCAGGAATTGATCAGACTGAATGTGCTTCTCAAAAGTAAATTTCTGATCAAGAATCACACCTAGAATTTGCATCTAACAATATGCAACTCATTTAAAATTCTATGCGTGATTTTTTAATGCAAATTTACTTTTGGAAAAATCTGAATATTGAGCAGCCACTGTCCTAGACCTAGTCACAATCATATATTGATTTTTGTTAAGTGTTTAACTTCCTTCCCCATAACTTGTGCCACAAATTAATTTCAGCTAGATCTCTATCAAGGGATTTAACATCTATAGGTCTCCTTTAAGGATATGGAATTGATGTAGAGAGAACAGCATCATCTGCATATACATATCATATGTAATGCTATAGACATCCTACTCTTCAGTTGACAACATTTCAACACAGAATAACTTGATTCAAACTAATTATACACAAAAGGTTTAAATTTTAATTCACATACCGAGGTTTCTGCAGACGTTCTCTTTGTGTAAGATGCCTCTTCAAAGCAAATCATGCACACTGCTGTCAATTTCACAACAGATTCACTTAATGGAACAAGAGATAAAATATTTCCAAATCCTGATCTCTGAAAAGTTCCATCGAGTGCTGCAACAATGACGGTTTTACCTCTATTGGCCATCTCTTCTGCAAACTCCACAGTATCTGGGAACTGATATAGAATAAAAAGCTGTTAAACAATTACTGTACATACAAATATTGAAAAGGTTATAATAAATATTCCTAACTATATTCCAAAATATAATTTTCTAGGTGTCAAATGTCCCAGAGATGTAATATTTTAATGGGGCAGTTTCTTAACACTGATAAACAATCACACCTCCACCAGGCCAAAACCTGATGCCAAAGTAGTTCTTCACGAGCTAATAGAGATTTTAGTTTAAGTCAACCTACCTATTCTTTAGTTCAAAATCATTTATCATATTTAGATGAATGTTCTCATCAATGTGGAACATATCAGAAGTATTCAGCACTAAAGATAGCAAGAATCTTTTACCTCAGCAATTTCCTCTGAAAAGGGAGAATTCAAAATTCCGACCTAATCTTTAAATATTGATACTGGTGAGATTCCTCCCATAAGACTCTATAGTCAATAGTGAAAAGAGAACATCTTTATTTATCATATATGATGGAATTCAGGAATTAAAAAAATATACTGCAGAAACTGGGACATGGTTGGAACATTCAAAGTGTCACTTTGATTTGTTATCAGATATTCACAATTCACATGCAGGTTAGCTCTAGTTTTCCAGATGTATTAACTGTTTTTGGAATCAAGAATTTAGTACATTAACCTGTTAAGGATCGCCCTGATAACCTTGCTACTTCCACACCGTTACACTATACACCATTAAAGTATTATGAGTTTTCTTTATTTTTAGCCATAAATTTCCCACCATATCGACAACAAAAGCAAAGGGAGATTTTCTCTCGTTTTTCTCGTCCATTCACTCAGAAATGAAAAGTTATCACTCGGCATCAGGAAATAAATCGGCTCTTTTTATATCTTTATCATTGGAGGATTCAGAATTATAACTCTCCTCATTCAATGGGTTCTAAATACACAGTCTTCTAGTAATTATTCAATTCCTCCAGAAGAAATATACCTCTTCTTTAGCAAGCTCACTGTTAAAAAAGCAAAAGGTTGAATCATTACGAAAAATGCTCAAAACGTACTGAAAAAATATGAGCCTTCTATTGTCAAAAATAACTAAAAAATGTTGCCAGGTAGCCTAATACTTTTCATTTACAACTTACGTGTTGATTGTTGCCAAATGTTCCTAAACTTTCTATATGAGTAAACATATTAAGGGGATGGCAGCTTGATACATGCATTTAGTCATAAACGTAATATCACATTGAAGGCCGCACTAAGTAATCACAGTACGGTAAACATAATACAGTAATACGTAAGGGACGCTTAACAGGTTAAGACCCCCAAATGGTAAGTAATTTTGAAAATAAGTTTGATAAATATATTTTCCCCCAGAATGACCACACTGATTAGTTTTTTCCATTTCTGTCACACACAAATTCAGTTTAAAAGCATGATGTTTTCGTGCTCTGGCTTTCATTTTGTGACATGAAGTTAATACAAGCTTTAAAGAGCTATCTGAAAATGGAAATGTTTCAAAAAATGTAATTCCCGTTTTGAATGAACGTATGTAATAACAATAATGATAATAATAATAATACTGTATACCCATGATTATAATAGTATTATGTGGGGAAGAGGTAACCATATGAGAAGGCTAACACCGCTATTCCTAATTCTTATGTAGAATGTTTATTCCAGAGTGGAGCAATGCATGTCACATAATAACAACAGCAATGAATGGTTTAATAATGTTTTATCAAAAACTCGAGATATCAACACAATATTGGGCAGGTGGAGATTTTAGTTTAAATAAAAACTCACAATATCAACCAAATATCTGGAAATCAATTGTATTACTGCAGAAGGTGGAGATTTTAGTTAAAAAAAAAAAACTACAATTCAAACAAGATGAGACATAGCTTGGTTATATTTTCCCAATACAGTGTATGTAGTCATAAAATTAGTTAAAGTATTAAATTCAATACTATATGAACTATTTTAGAATGTCAGTAATTTTTAAACTGAGGCTGTATACAAATTACAATAAGGGGACCAATAAGTGTGTATTCCAAGTTAAAGTCAATGGTGTTAAGTCTGAGACTTTTATATGCTTAGTCAACATTTGGTAGATTGATTAACACAGTCCCTCCAACCTGGGAAATGTGATATTCAGCCGAACTTCCTCAAAATCCTATAAACTTGATCTTTAAATTACATTGAATTACTTCAATACTTGCCTTACAATTTTTCTTATATATGGTATACTATAGAGTAAGAGATAAAACTTAATTGTACGTTCCGGTACTAAATAAGAAATTAAAGCAGATATTCTACATATCAGTAATTCACAATACAGCAAATTGAGAAAGGATTTTGTAAAAGTTAGAATATTTTGAAAATTGGTTTTGTCATGGTTGTTTTAGAATCGTTGATCTATGAGAGTTTGAGCAAGCTAATTTTTTAACACACTACAGATTAATGATACCCTGTTACTTCCCTATTTGGCACTATACATCAGAAACTTGTTACAATAGTTCCAATTGGCAGAAGAACGAGTAATGTAACCCCTCAAATTACACCCATAATAGAAAGAAAATTGTGCTATGATGACAGTCAAATTACATTAAAACCACTCAATACTAAATCAGAAATCTCAAGTTGGATTAAAAGGGCTCTAAATTGTATAGTTTTTGCAACAATATTGAACCAAGAAGTATCTAAGATTTACAGTAGTTCTAAAAAAAGCCACTAAACAAATTCCATACTAAATAAACCAATGTACAGAACTTACAAACTGTCCTTCATCTATCCCAATGACACTGTATTCCTCTGCCTTTGCCTTCAAATCTTTTAAAACCATGGTAGCGACTGCAGGTAAAATCTGTTTGTCATGTGTTGCAATTCCATCACTGTCATATCTGAAATAAGTTAATAAAATCAGAAAATTTTATAGAAAATTTTATAGTAGAATTACATAAAAACCGGAATGACAGGATGAAAGGGAGCATCATTTAAATAATTTGCATTTAGCACAAAAACGTGAAGGGGCTGAAAAGGAATATTCACAAAAACTACAAAGAGGACAAACATTAACCCTTTTACCCCCAGGCTATTTGGAAATTTCCAACCCTTAACCCCCAGGAGGTTATTATTTTCCCAGCACATTTTGCAGTATATTTTTTTTAAATTGCTCTAACAGCCTTAATTTTTGTCATAGAGAGGTCAGGTTGGTCTCATTCTCTTGGAAATTGCCTGAATTTTCTCAAAAAATCATCAAAAATATGAAAAAAAAAATTTTATGGCATTTTTTTGCAAGGACGTACCGGTACGTCCATGGTGGTAAAGGGATGGCTTTTGTGAAACATACCAGTACGTCCTTTGGGGGTAAAAGGGTTAATAATCAAGAACATATGTACTCATATCCTAACAGCTCAAGTAAAAAGAGTAAGAGGTTTAAGCTGGTGATGTTACAGGGATCAAGGGCTATTGTACAAAAAAAAAGCATCAAGGGTATATTATGTAATGTTGAATTTATTTAAAAAAAAAAAAAAAGGGTACAGTACATAAACTCAGGGAAAGGTTCATTAAAAACAATTTCCACCCTTAAATTTCTTATTTATATACTCGCCCAATGTTCACATTGCTTCTCTCTTGAAGATTGGTTTATATCAATGTTACAGCCCCCCCCCCCCCCCACAATAAAACAACTTTTCCCTTTTCTTCCCTTCATTATGCTTGTCTCTAACCCAGTCAAAAGGCAAGCTAGTGACTCATGGCAATGGTTAGGCTGCACCTGCCTTGTCGTTCAGTCTCAAAGTTGAAACTAATAGCCTATCATATCCTCTTGACATCTTCAATCAGTGGGGAGGGTGGTAGGTATGATATGAACATATAGTGATTATAGAAATGAATTTCATTATCAAAATTAAGTTCTATGAATAAATCTTCCCTGATGTTCATCCTGCTGACTCTTCCTCTTAAAATAATATTCATTAAGAACAATGGATTTGCTTTTACTCCAGTAGTTCGGTACCAAACCGTTACAAACTTATGCTATAATTTGATTCTTCAAATTGTGTTCCTGAATACCTCTTCCTAATCAATTACCTATACATTTTATCTAACACTGGGTATTACACATGGAAAAAACTAAACCTAAACCTAATTAAATTCATCAAAATAGATAATTAATGAAACCACAAATTTTAACTAAACCACATCCCAGTGAACCTGGATTCTGTAAGACTAATATTTTGTGAATACTGAGCAGCTGCTTATTCTTTTTTTTCAAAAAGATCCTACAAAAAATTAGCTAGGCAATTGAACCCTAACAAGTCTTTCACATGACTAGGATGAAACTCCTTGTGAAACTGTGATCAATCTTTCAACTAGAAAGTACATTTTTGGTCAGTGATTATAAAACCTAATCCCATAAAAACAAAATTTGGAACATTACCCCTCATGTCTGCAGTTTTGGTCAAATAAAACTTCAACAGCCTTCACCAGATAAAGAAAACTAGCTTTCTTTTCCAGAGGGAATTTGAAAAATTGTGGTAAATTCTAAGTCTTAAAATCATTCTTAGCTCTGAATACAGGCAAAAGAGATAAGCTCATCTAATGTTTTCCAAAACCTACCTTATAAGAAAGAGCTTATATCTAAATAATGAATTTAGCCAATGCTAATGCCAATAGGAGTATGATTCCTCGGCTGTTAAAATTTATAACAAGGTGCCGCTAGTTACTGGCTAATGTTGCACCAACTTCCCTGACTTCGCGAGTGTGAGACTGTGTAGGCTCTTTGGGATTCCCGGGTGATGGTGAATACACTCTCCTTGTTGTTTTTCGAAGCCAGGAGACAGTGTTTTTTCTTCCATCTGTTTGAACTCACAAAGAGGTTTTGAAGACGTGGTCTGAAGGATTTTGTTTTCTTATGGTAGAACCTTAGTACCTTCCCAGGCCACAAAACTAAGTCCTCCAGATCATTGTTTACACCCCTAAGGGAAGAGTTGGAGAAGGTCTCAAACTTTGGATCATTTACGTCAGGGTTCCGAGTTTTAGTAATAAATTGCTGAACAAAGGTAAAGGAGTTCTTTCTCCAACCCCTCAGAATGACTAATGCTGTAGGAAATCCTGTTGATCTCATATACTAGCTTTGCAGAGACCAAGGCAAGCAAGAATACTGTCTCTAGAGTCAGGTTTCTATCCAACACTTGCTGTAAAGGTTCATACAGAGCCCTCTTTAGGGACCTTAGAGCTCTGGTAACATCCTATGCAGGTGGTTCTTGTTCTCTCGATGACACAACTGCTCGAATATCATTAGGATTGACAACTCCCTGGATGAGGAGAGGTCAAGGCCTCAAAGTTTAAAGACTTACCTCAAGGCTGAGCAGTAGCCTTTATCCGCTGAGGCAGACTGAGAGGACCTCTCGGCGAAGGTAGATGAGAAAGTCCCCAATCAGCTAAACCAAGGCTCTGACAACAAAAGTACTCCTATGGCAATAACTAAAGAAGATTACCAACTTTGTCTGTTGAGGATTTTCAGAGATATCCAGACATCTCCTGTGCAGCATCTTGCAAAAACCCTTTCACTCCACCCGTGAAGTGACAGGAATATCATTGAGTTGGGCTACCTCTGCAGGGTTGCTGACAGAGAAGATTGGACCAAAGGGATAGCTCTCTAGGTACCTTGATCAGGAGCATCATTAGTTACGGGTATCATTTGTCATGTGGCCATTTGGAAGCCACCAGGGTTACTCTGAGGTTTGGGGTAGTCAGTACTTAGTTGACTAGCCTTTGAATATGGCAAAAATGGGGAGAAGCATAGGTGTCTAGGTTGTGCCATGGATGTTGAAATGCTAGGTGGTTCGGGACAGGCAAACAGAACACTTGCGGTTTTCTGAGCAATATCCCGCACATCATCGGATTGGAGACAATCGGCTGCAGAGGGAAAAGGTCCGGCAGGCAATAGACAGCAGAACGGACTCCCTCCTGTCAGCTCTAGAAGGGAAGTGCTGAATCCAACCCCAGCAGGAGCATAAACACTCTCCTGCTGAGACCCACGTACCAGCACCTTCAAGAGCCTGTCCTTCGACGGGGCACCGGAAGTCCTATGAAAGGCCACAAGAGACACAAAGCATCTTGGAATGCAGACTCCCCAAGGGAGGAAGGTGTCACTGCCTAACTAGGGAAGCCGGGAAGAGCTTACTGACCCGAGGGTTACCCGATGGTTGAATGGCCAACAATCTTGCTTGATAGTTCTCTGGACAAGAAAAGACAGGGGAGGGTACCAAAAGAGAGAAGGAGATCGGGAATTCTTTGACTTCGAGGAAGGCCCCAAAGACAAAGAATCTCTTCTACACTTTTTTCTCCACCACTGGCAGGATAGCCACTCCTAACACTCATTGCATGGAGAAGTCTGCATGCAAGAGTGTCCTCTGCGCACAAGGCAAAATCAGCGAGGATCTGTCTCAATTTTGGACATGAATGTTAGACTGGCCTGCCAAGCCTGAAAAAACCAGCATGTCATGTACTCTCAAGCACATACATACCTGCGAAAGGAAAAGGAGAAAAGATTAATAAGTCGGTTCCAGGAGCATGGAAGAGTATGTCCGCTCTCAACCACGGCTGAAATCAAAGTGGAGTTGTAGTGAATGAGTATTATGGGGTGCTTCCCCACAACCTATTGGTAACAAATGGTAAGGTTGTTGACACCTCGTTACAAGTTTAATAGCCTTGTTCCAGCTTGCTCTGGTATCTTCTATGTGAAAAAAAAAAAGGTTTTTGTATTTGTGTAGGAACAACCGTGTATTATTATTGTATCCATAAAAAGACAAAAGCACAAATCCTTTAAAATGCTAACCAATCATGAAATTTATTTCAATTAATTCTAATAGGACTAAATTTCAAATATTAACAAGTGAAAAAGTTTGTAAAAGATTATCCAAATTGTATGCTCATGGAAATCATAAAATCTAACCTCCACACCTCAACATAAAAGGACATACAGTACAACGTACAATACTTTTTATGGTGAATACATTCATTCAAGAAACTACATACTGTACCTTATATCTTTGGCATACTTGATGATTAAACAATTATGCTTTGCTATTTGGTAACGCTTGAGACGACGCATAAGCTCCGTGGTCTTCCCAGAAAACATAGGTCCAAATATTATCTGAAATGTTAAATGTTTATAAACACAAGAAATTTTTCTTTAAACTATTTTGCATAAGTTGCTTATGATACTGGGAAAATGTAATACTGTACATAAAATATAACAAACAAGATATCAACAGCAGTTTAATCAGAAATAAGTTGTTTAAATCAACAAAACGCAATCAAATAATACACCACAGATTGAAGTTCAATGAAACGTGGCATCAGACATGAATTAAGTTCACAGTACGGTGTAGTTTATGAACTCTGCTAATTTAAGAGTAATGCTACTGTATGATAAAATAGTTTTCTACCATCAACGAGTGAAATAAAGTAATACTAACAGTCGAATAATAAGGACTTAAGTGTTTTTACCTTACAAAAACACAAACCACCATCCTGTAATAGAACTCATCCCTGGGAGGGTGGACGTCCCTATAACAGACTGGCTGGATTACTATTATTATTATTTCTTGCTAACCTACAACCCTAGTTGGAAAAGCAGGAT
This sequence comes from Palaemon carinicauda, assembly GCF_036898095.1. Classification (NCBI taxonomy): domain Eukaryota; kingdom Metazoa; phylum Arthropoda; class Malacostraca; order Decapoda; family Palaemonidae; genus Palaemon; species Palaemon carinicauda. The sequence goes on along the minus strand of NC_090725.1, from coordinate 3,131,385 downwards.
ACTATAAGGCCAGGGGGCCCAACAGGGAAAATAGCCCAGTGAGGAAAGGAAACAAGGAAGAATAAATACTTTTCAGAACAGTAACATTTGAAAAAATATTTCCTATATAAACTATAAAAACTAACAAAACAAGAGGAAGAGAAATATAAAAGAATAGTGTGCCCGAGTGTACCCTCAAGCATGAGAACTCTACCACAAGACAGTGGAAGACCATGGTACAGAGGCTATGGCACTACCCAAGATTAGAGAACAATGGTTTGATTTTGGAGTGTCCTTCTCCTGGAAGAGCTGCTTACCACAGCTAAAGAGTCTCTTCTACCCTTACCAAGAGGAAAGTGGCCACTGAACAATTACAGTTCAGTAGTTAACCCCTTGAACAAAGAAGAATTGTTTGGTAATTTCAGTGTTGTTAGGGGTATGACAGAGGAGAATCTGTAAAGGATAGGCCAGACTATTCAGTGTATGTGTAGGCAAAGGGAAAGTGAACCGTAACCAGAAATAAGGATCCAATGTAGTACTGTCTGGCCAGTCAAAGGACCCTTAACTCTCTAGCGGTAGTATCTCAACGGGTGGCTGGTGCCTTGGCAAACCTACTACTTTTAACTGACATGGGAAATGACAATGCACTTTGGTCTTATGGAAGTGTGTAAGTGATGACTCCTGTCAACCTAACTAACTAACTGAACATGATGTTGAAGGTGTTAATCTAGGTCCCTACCAAGAGCCGTGGAAGAACCTATGTAGTACGATGGTATATATCGTCTGAATGTACAGTATGGTCATTATGACAAATGTATTTACATAATATTCCCTCCATCCTTTTTCTTGTCTGGAGGATGGGGAGGTACTTCAATACAAAATCTGCCTGTAAAAAAAAAGTTACTCAGTCACGAGGATTGCCTGGATCTAGCGTTCGGTAAAGTACCCAACAGAATGACTGCTTCTGCACAATAGCAGAGAAAAAATGCAGAAAGCCAGACATTATACCTATCTTTCTAGACTTACAGTATGTCACAACTGCTATCTTATAAGAGATGCTTTTTGTCCTGTGAGGGAGCTAGGTTCGCAACATGACTTGTCGAGTAGCTACTGCAGGACCAAGGATAAGGATAACCAGGGACCTATGGGTAAACTCCTCTATGTTGTAGGCAGATAAGGTTGTCTGTCATACCAGCCTATTTTCAGGACTAAAGCCAGGTTCTTCCTGGGTAAGGTAGGTCCGATTTCCCAGACTTCCTGCACTAGAATTAGGATGTTTCTTCCATATTCATAATCTATCAGCAAGTCTGAAGGTGTAAAAGTCTAAATAACCAATGTTCTTGGATATCTTCTTTAACCTTTTGGCACAAGAAAGTGTCTCTGGTACCAAGCAAGGGGACCCAAGTTCTATAAAAAGTGTTGTCTTCACAGGAAAGAGGAGAGTCATCCTGCCCCTAGCTTGTAAGGAGATGCAGACTTGATAATGGAAGTGGGATGAACAACATTCTGGTTCTAGGACACAAACTTCATATCAGGGGAGGAAGACATTCCTTTAATTAAGAAGGACTCACGAAATAAAAAATGTTATGCAGTATGACTCTAGTAATGGTGAGGCTCACAAGTTGTCTAGGGGTGTGATCTTATCTGATCCCCTGTCAAGGGTTCAGCAGGGTTCACTTAAAGAGACCTTAGGACTCTATCAACATTCCTAAGGGGCTAGAGCTCCTGAAGAGGGAAGACCGTAAGAAGTTACTCCTAAGGCTAGGCTGATCCTCTTGGCTTGAACTTCTGTGTCTCAAGGTAATGTTACTTTCTTTGGAACACGTTCGGGAGCTGGCGCCAGGAGGATACTTGGAGTGTCCCTACTTCATGGGGCGTAATGCAGCCTTGGTACCAAGGGAGCATCTGAGGCTTGAGAGAACACCAATATCCCCAGGAATTGACACTCTTAAGCAAGTTTGTCAAAATCGCAAGATCTTTCAAAGCTAGCAAGGTGGCAGAAGTTGCTTTAAAGATTTCCAGCAGAAAGTGGCCCTCACTGAGCACCGCTATTGGCTCACTGTGGTATGCAAGCCTTGTGCTATAGGCACATGCACAACCACCACTAGTGAGACATGCTCAAGTGATCGTAGGCGAGCACGAGCAAAGGGAGGTGTGCGTCCCAAGATAATGATTGACTAAAGGCCGAGTGACAGCCTTTTACCACAGAGACTGAGAAGAGCTACCTTAAAGTTCAGTACACACCGTGAGTCATGTATCAGCCTCGTGGTGTAGTACTGTTCAAAAAAAATTACTAGCAGCCAAACTGTACTGCAAAACTGCTTGATTGTTTTTGCATGCTAGCTAACCACTTGCAATTCAGCTTTCATTGAGAGAGAATGTAAGCCGATGATTTATTCTACCAGGAAATTCTACTATTATCATCATCAAAATCATTATTAGTATTAAAAATAACAAAATCATTATTTCTAAAACAAAATGAAGTGTTGGTCCTTGTCCACTCAATGGGACTATGAGAGGCAGTGAATTAGCCATTGGCCCTGGAGTTGAACCGCGTGGACATCCTCCTACTTTGAACGCTGATGCAACACTGAACAGAAACATGAAATTGGGCTGGCCTATCATCACGGTGGTGCAGCTTCGTGTTGAAAAAGTGGTTTTTCAGTGCATCTATTCAACAATGCGCGGATCAACAATCATAGTGTGTACTGTGTTTAACAAAAGGAAAGGATAACAGAAATTCATTACAAAGAAGCTCTAAAGTAGTATCCATTCTATGATGCCACTTGCAGAAGATAGGTAGTTCTCAAGGTACATTGAAGCGAAGTATCACCACATCCAGATACCCCACCATCCGTGTGTAGCACTTGGAGCCGTCAGGGTATCCTAAAATCGATATCGTCCACAGACTAAAATCGATATCGTCCACAGACAGTCGAGTAATCAGGAAACTAAGTAGTAGCAGGAGTAGAGGCTAAGGCATCCAGAAATAAAAATTTTATTTTGATAATAAAATAAATTTTTGAATATACTTACCCGGTGATTATAATATGTTATTTTTATAATAAAAAGGGATTTTGACGTAGGAAAAATCTATTTCTGGGCGAGGGACCTGTGCCGCCCAGTGAATAAGCTCCATTTAGCACTTATTCCTAGGTAATTTACTGCTAAATATACCAGAGAAAAAATGTAAAGGAGTGCTAGGTTAACTAGCTCGCTCACCTATTGGTGTCGGTATAAAATTGGGCGTATATTCCAGAGGTCCCGCACTATTTAGATTAATCCACGACAGAGAACCCCAATAGAGGAGAGCCGTTCAACCTCACTCGGTACTACTACAATGCATCCGCTCAGAACCCAACTCCTTAGCACCCAAAGTTTGGGGACTCCAAGGGAGAGGAGCTGGGAGGGTTCACTGGGCGGCACAGGTCCCTCGCCCAGAAATAGATTTTTCCTACGTCAAAATCCCTTTTCTGGGCTCGAACCTGTGCCGCCCAGTGAATCTATACAAGAGAAAAATGTCACCAAACTTGCAAAATAAAGGAAAAAACATAAGCGTAAGAGAAATACAGGATGCTTTAATCAGAGATGAGTACCAAAAAACAATTATAAGGGTATCTTAAATATGAACATAAATCCAATAAGGTAGGTATAATAATGCCGTGAGTGATAATATATACAGATACTCAGGAGCATAAAAATTTACAAATATAATAACAGTATTCAGGTGCGAGACCAACGAATACAATAGGGTATAAATGAGGCAGGTAAGAGGGAGAGATAAAGAGTCAAGGCATTAACCTGTGAGTTACTCGGGAGTAACTACGCTCCCTGCGGCTACTGTAGAAAATTTTAGGGCTTCCAAATGTTTAAGGTAGTGTTTCTTGAACACTGACGGTGATTTCCACCCTGTATACCTGGAAAGGTCTGTAAAATTCATGTGGTGAAAGAAGTTCACCGAGGTGGCAACCGCCCTGATATCATGTGCAAGAGGAAAAGAGTCAGGGTTAGCTTGTTTAATAAAATACAAAATTTGTTGCCTGATCCCTTTAATAGTAATGGTACCGCCTTGTTCTCTAACGAATAGAGGCCCCGAGGAGTTAGAGGAGGTCCGGGATAGATAAGACCTAAGAGTAGTGACAGGGCACAGCGACGGATCTTGCGTGAGGGGAACAATTTTCCAGGAGGTCCATCTGTTTTGAGGGTCTTCATTCTTAGCCAAAAAGAATTTGTTAGGAGAAAGAAGGACCTCTCCTGAAGGCAGAAAGTCAATATGACCCGGGTCTCTCGACAAGGCTGCCAATTCAGAAATTCTTGCCCCGGAAGCCAAGCTCACTAGGAAAAGTGTTTTCCTGAGAAGGGGCATGTAATCACAAGAACTGTTAATGGTATCAGAAGCCAATTTGAGTACGTCATTAAGGAACCAGGTCACCGGGGTAGGACGAGTAACCGGTTTCAGTCTGGCACAAGCTTTCGGAATTGAAGCTAACAAAGAGTCGGTTAAGTCTATGTTAAAACCCACTAGGAAGATCTTTTTCAGAGCCGATTTAATAGTGGTGATAGTATTGGCTGCCAGACCTGATTCTAATAAAGATCTAAAGAAAGTGACTGTAAGGTTCAAGTTCATACAGTTCACGTCTGAGTCTATTAAAAATTTTGCCAACTTTTTAACTGCAGAGTCATACTGACGGATGGTGGAATCCCGTTTATCTGATTCTAGGAACAAGGTGTTTTGAGGATCAATATTGGCACCATGCATAGCCGCAAACTTCATAAAGTCCATAAAGTTAGGGCGCTCTGAATGTTTGAGAAAGCGTACACAACGCGTGTTTGTACTATCTGAGACAGAACCGGATTGGGTATCGGGTGAGGGTATAGTCTCAACTCCCGCAGGAGAGGATACCAGTTGCTCTTGGGCCAGTTGGGTGCGACCAAGGCTACTTGTCCCTTGAAGGATCTCAGTTTGTCTAGAACTTTCAGCAAAAGATTCACCGGGGGAAAGAGATAAATCTTTTCCCAGTTGTCCCAATTCTGTGACATGGCGTCTGTGGCGTAAGCCTGAGGGTCTAGATTGGGAGCCACATATAGTCTCAATTTGTGGTTGGATTCCGTGGCGAAGAGGTCCACTTGGAGACCGGGAACCTGAGAGAGAATCCACCGAAATGACTTTAGATCGAGTGACCATTCCGATTCTAGAGGGGAGGTCCGGGACAGGGCGTCTGCCACTACATTCCGGACTCCCGCCAGGTGGACAGCTGAAAGATGCCAACGGTTCGAGGCTGCTAGGGAGAATATGGCTATTAGAACATGGTTCAGAGGCCCTGACTTTGACCCGCCTCTGTTGAGGCAGCGGACCACCACTTCGCTGTCGAGGACCAGACGAAGGTGTTGTTTCTTGGGAAGAGCGAGACGTTTCAGGGTTAGAAGAACTGCCATGGCCTCTAGCACATTGATGTGAAAATGGCGGAACAAGGGAGTCCAAAGACCTTGAACTTTCTTGAGCTGAGAATAGCCGCCCCAACCTGATAGGGATGCGTCTGTGTGAATGATTAATTCCGGGGGCGGAAATCGAAGGGGAACTGACTTTGACAGACTGTTTGCTCTTGTCCAAGGAAGAAGTCTTTCCCGTAGAATGGGAGGAAGGCGGACTTTCCTGTCCCGGAGCTTCCGGTTCGCCCTCGAACGCCAGACACGATTGATATCTTTCAATTTTGCCTTCAGAAGAAGATCCGTCACTGAGGCAAACTGAAGGGAACCCAGAATCTTCTCTTGAAGCCGTCTGGAACTTACTTTGTCTTTGAGAAAGCGTTTGGTGTTTCTTGCAATCTCTAACCTCTTGGGTCTGGGAAGACACAGAGTATGAGATATAAGATCCCATTGCAGGCCGAGCCATTGGAACTTCGATTTTGGAAGAAGACGGGACTTCTTGAAGTTGATCTGGAAGCCTAGAGATTGAAGATAATGGATGACTTTGTGAGTGGCTTTTAGGCAATTTTGGGAGGTGTCTGACCAAATGAGCCAGTCGTCCAGATAGGCTACTACTTGAATCCCTTGATTCCTGAGTTCCTGAACAGCGACTTCTGCTAGCTTTGTGAAGATCCTTGGGGCAATGTTGAGCCCGAAAGGCATCACCTTGAAGGAGTAACTTTTGTCCCCTAAGCGAAAGCCTAGGTACGGACGGAAGTGTCTCGCTATCGGGACGTGATAGTAGGCGTCTGTAAGATCGATAGAGGTGGTGACGGCCCCACGGGGAAGTAAGGTCCGCACCTGCGAGACGGTAAGCATTCGAAACTTGTCGCATTGAATGGACAAGTTGAGAAGGGATAGATCTAGAATCACTCTTCTCTTGTCTGAATCCTTCTTCGGAACACTGAACAGCCGACCTTGAAACTTCAGATGTTTCGTTTCTTGTATGGCATTCTTTTGTAAAAGTTCCTGGACAAATTCGACCAGGTCCGGAGTGGAATGTTGACGAAATTTGTTCGGAGGAGGAGGTCCTTGAATCCAACTCCACCCTAGTCCCTTGGAGATGATACTGAACGCCCAGGGACTGAACCTCCATTTGTTGCGGAAGGCATAGAGCCTCCCCCCTACCTGCTGCACCTCAGTATTGGTTTGAGGAGTTGCCTCCACGTCCGCCTCGGAAGTTCTTTCCTCTGCGAAAGGCTCTTCCCCTGCCTTTGTTCTGGTTAGAGCCACGGTGGTAGCCTCTACCTCTACCATAACTCTGGGAAGAGCTATGAGCCTCGTAGGACTGGTTAAAGGCAGGGGAAGTGGCGGAGGCACCAGAAAGCTGGCTCTTAGGTAGCAGAACGGTGACATAGTCATCCGAAGGAGCCCGAGAGGTGGAAGGCTGTGCAGGGGCAACAGAAGATGGAGGAAGAGGCAGCCGGAAGTTGGATGAAGCACTCTGTTGTTGCCTGAACTGGGTGGAGGTATATGGTCTAAGCTTCTTCCTACCCCGGGCTTGATAATTTGCGGGGTCATACTTGCGTTTAGGGGTCAAACCCCAACGGGCTTTAAGGCTCTGATTAACCCTAGTGGCCTCCGCCAAGACTTCCTCTACGAGATCCTCGGGGAAGAGATTTGAACCCCAACAGGAGGACCGGATGAGTTTATTAGGTTCATGCCTAATCGTCGCCTCAGCTAGAACATGCTTGCGACATCTGCGTTTAGCAGTAGCAAAGTCATATAAGTCATAATATAACGACTGTAGCGTAGCCTTGTTGAGAGACTTAAAAATACTCTCCGTATCGTAAGTCAAGGCTATCGACTCCGTGGATGTGGCCAGGTTTAGAGTACGGCCAACACGTAGGCGGGAATCATATTCCTGTTTAATGAGAGATTCCGGGAGACGGGGAAGCTTCTCACTAAACAAGACTGAGGCACAGTCTGCTGCAAGCTTGCCGGAGGTAAAGGTGGTATGGACGTTGTCCCAACACTCAATACCTGAGGGAAGAAGGAGGGAGATTGGATCCACCTCTCGGATGGGAGGCAAGGGCTTCTCCTCCAGAGCATATTGAAAGGCAAGCTCTGCCACCTTATTGACGCATGGAGTCAAGGTGTTCTTGTCCATTAAGAACATCGTAAAGGAGCTTTTATGAGGCGTCAGCATGGTGTTAGTGCAGCCGATGTCATTCAAAAATCTGGCCCAAACAGATTGGGCTTGCTCCTTCGGGAAGATGACCGTCTCTTTGGGGACCTTGTCTAATCGGACTAAAGCTTCCTCGGTAAGTCTGGCATAACCATGAAATGGAAATGCCAGACCCGGAGGAAAGAATTCAAAGTCCTCTAGAGGGCGAGTGCCAAGGCCCTCCAGAGTCAACATTCCGTCTGAGAACGGGGAATGAAGAGCCATCCGCCAGGGGTTGTTCTTGGCAAACGGCGGGAGCTTAGAGGCATCCGGTATGAGAGAGCTTTGGACTCTCTCCGGAGCTCCTTGCTCTAAAGCCCCAATTCTCTGACCGAAGTTAGAGAACATCGTGTCCATCCTCGACTGCATCTCCGAAACCAACTTTTCCTGCATCTCCGACACGATGCGAAGCATAGCTGATTCGGAAAGGCCCGGGCTAGCAGCAGGAGGGGCGGAAGGAACTCCCGGGTCGTGAGACTTAGAGGAGGAACCAGAGGTCTTTGAAGACGGGTTTGTACCAGGTTTAGAGCCATGAGAAGTCTTGTGAGGCTTGCGAGCTTTGGGTAAGGTCCTTGAAGTAGACTTATCCTTAGGGGGAACCGGGTATGAACGTTGAGACGAATCACGGTCCCCAGAAAATCCAAGAAAGGAAGAGCGATCAGAAGAAGAAGAAAGAGCGGGGCTGAGGATAGGAATCTCAGCGCCGGACACACCTGCCTCACTTACCACCCTACCTGTATCCGGCTCGTCTAGCAACATTGGTTCGACGTCCAGGTTCATGGAGGCAACATTGTCCTCCAGACCTCCGGGGGCGTCCGATGGATCTTGCTCTGGGTCGATGAGACCCGTTATAGTGGCATCAATGTGGGCAATGATGGGAGCTGCCACATGCCTAGCCACAGCAGCTGAAGACTTGGCGTTGGGGTAAACCATGGTGCAGTAGTCCTCAGATAGGACGTACGGCCGCTTAGACTTTACATTCCGGGCAAAACCACCAACCCACACCTTCAGTGTGGCCCGAGCCGCAGACTTTTGCTCCGGGGATGCCTGAAATAATAGTGGGAATTATAAAAGGGAAACTCCCAATGATCCTTCAAGACCATAGATATCTTACTAATAGTAAATAAAATAAGAAGGCAATATAGCCAACGGGACTCACCGAGTCAGAACCAAGGGTAGTGATGAGGTCGAAGCAAATCACACAGTTATCCGGGTGCCATACCACAACGTCTTCCAGTTGAACCCCACAAGGGGCGTGAGATCGGCAGACGGAGTGGCCACAAGGCTGGTGCAGAACAGCTGCACAGGCCGGCGTCAGACAATGCACCATCTGTAAAAAGAATAGTATATGAGAAACTGTAATTCTCTTAATTAGGGGCGGGTCTGGAGGACCCGGGCCTAACATAGGTCTAACACAAGATTAGAGCCTAACTACTATTCTATAAGTGGCCTAACATAGGTCTAACACAAGAATAGAGTTTAACTATACTATTCTTTTAAGTAGGGCCTAAAATAGGTCTAACACAAGATTAGACTGTAAAAAATAAAATAAAATTTTTTTTTTTTTTTTTTTTTTTTTTTTTTTTTTTTTTTTTTTTTTTTTTTTTTTTTTTTTTTTTTTTAGGGGCGGGTCCGGAGGACCCGGGCCTAACATAGGTCTAACGCAAGGTTAGAGCTTAACTATAATATTCTTACATAGGGGCGGGACCGGGGGTCCCGGGCCTAAACATAAGTCTAACTTGAAACTAAAGTATAGCCATCCATTCCGGTCAAGCCGGGAGCATAAAAAAAGGATGCAAAAACAAGGAATTAAGACACATAGTGTCTGATTTCCCGGGGTGGGGTAGACCCCGGGCCGGGAAATAAAGGTATATTCAATACCAATTCCTTTAGGGACTCCGGGGTAGTGATCTGTCATATATAATCATCATAGGAAATGTTATAAAATAATAGGGGGGCGGAACTGTAACTAAGAACTGCCAATCGAACCCGGAGGGTTTCGTATAACATAAGCCAGAATGAAAAGTGAATATAAAATAGGGTACACCGGGATCCAACTCTGTAGACCGGTGGCCAACCAGACTAGACAGAGACTAAACCGCCGGGCCACCCGGAGGACAAAGTCCATAAACACTTAACTACCCCCTCTAAAAGGAGGGAAGGCAACGGTCCCTTAGTGGAGGGGGGGAGAAGCCTAGCCTCCCACCTAGCTAGAGGGGGAGCGTGGGGGAGGATCACGTGATACGAGGCAGCAGGGCTACCAACTGACGATCCCCAATCAGACAGATCAAACGGAGTAATGGCACAAATATTCATTATAATAATAATAATAGCGTTAAATATATGAATAAACACATTGAAAATTTTTGGGCAAGGCATGCAACATAAATAATTAAATCACAAAGACACACCTGATGGCTAAAATAACATTGCCGCCTTAGCACGGTCGGCAGCCATAGCGATACGTAAATGATATCGGCCCAAAATTTGAACCACGAGGATTCTAAACGCTAAATAATGAATATTCACAATAACAAAAAAATATTTGATAAAAAAATAATACACATAGTAACACCGCAAGTGAAAATTAAAAGCTCTCAAAAACAGGAGTACCAACTGTAGTGAAATCAAGCAAGATCGGTATGAACGAAGAGAATAAACTCCTATAATATAAATATTAAACGATCTAGGTTGCTCAAAACACAGTAAAATCCAGCTTGGTACTTAACTTAGACGGTGTCTCCTGGGAAACCGACGAAGAAGCCATAATTCACTAGAAAATATCCAAAAGCGAGAGCACCAGAAAAAAAGCGGGTTACTTTGAACGTTGTGCTAAAAGGAGTTGGGTTCTGAGCGGATGCATTGTAGTAGTACCGAGTGAGGTTGAACGGCTCTCCTCTATTGGGGTTCTCTGTCGTGGATTAATCTAAATAGTGCGGGACCTCTGGAATATACGCCCAATTTTATACCGACACCAATAGGTGAGCGAGCTAGTTAACCTAGCACTCCTTTACATTTTTTCTCTGGTATATTTAGCAGTAAATTACCTAGGAATAAGTGCTAAATGGAGCTTATTCACTGGGCGGCACAGGTTCGAGCCCAGAAATAAATTTTTGAATATACTTACCCGGTGATTATATAAGCTGCAACTCTGTTGCTCGACAGAAAACTCTACGTTAAAAATCCGCCAGCGATCGCTATACAGGTAGGGGGTGTACATCAACAGCGCCATCTGTCGGGCAGGTACTCAGTACTCAATGTAAACACAGAACTCAATTTTCTCCTCGGTCCACTGGGTCTCTATTGGGGAGGAAGGGAGGGTCCTTTAATATATAATCACCGGGTAAGTATATTCAAAAATTTATTTTCTGGGCTTGAACCTGTGCCGGCCAGTGAATAAGCTCCTATTAGCACTTATTCTTAGGTAATTTACTGCTAAATATACCAGAGAAAAAATGTAAAGGAGTGCTAGGTTAACTAGCTCGCTCACCTATTGGTGTCGGTATAAAATTGGGCGTATAATCCAGAGGTCCCGCACTATTTAGATTCATCCACGACAAAGACCCCAATAGAGGAGAGCCGTTCAACCTCACTCGGCACCACCAACTCTGCATCCGCTCAGAACCCAACTCCTTTTTAGCACGCCTGTGTTGTAACCCGCTTTTTTGTGCTCTCGTTTTTTGCCTTATTTTCCACTGGATTATGGCTTCTTCATCGGTTTCCCAGGAGACACCGTCTAAGTTAAGTACCAAGCTATGTTTTGCTGTGTTTTGAGCAATCTAGATCGTTTAATATTTAAATTATAGGAGTTTATTCTCTTCGATCATCTCGGTCTTGCTCGATTCCGCTTACAGTTGGTACTCCTGTTTTGAGAGCTTTTAGTTTCACTCGCGGTGTTACTAAGTGTATTAATTTTATTATTAGTTTAAATTTTATATGTTTTATTGTGGATATTCATTATTTAGCGTTTAGAACCCTTGTGGTTCATTTTTAGGGCCGATATCAGTTACGTATCGTAGATGGCTTGCCGACCTTCGTTACTGGGCGGCAATTTTATTATATAAGCCATCAGGTTGTTGTCCTTTGGGATTTATTTATTATGTTGCACGCCTTGCCCTAATTTTTTATGTGTATATCTATATATTTTTCAACGCTATTACTTTTATAATGAATATTTGTGCTTATTACTCCGTATGATCTGTGTTTGGGGATCGTCAGTTGGTAGCCCTGCTGCTCCGTATCACGTGATCCTCCCCCAAGCTCCCCCTCTCGCTAGGTGGGTGGCTAGGCTTCTCTCCCCCCTCTCCTAGGGGACCGTTGCCTTCCCTCCTTTTAGAGGGGGTAGTTCAGTGTTTATGGACTTTGTCCTCCGGGTGTCCCGGCGGTTTCGTCTCTGTCTAGACGGGTTGGCCACCGGTCAACAGAGTAGGATCCCGGTGCACCCTATTTTATATTTACCTATCACACTTTTATTATGTTATACGAAACCCTCCGGGTTCTGTTGGCGGTTCTTATCTACAGTTCCGCCCCCCTCTTAATTTATAACAGTTCCTATGATTATATATGATTATATATGACAGATCACTATCCCGGAGTTCCTATATGTATTGGTTTATGGATGTACTTTTATTTCCCGGCCCGGGGCTTAACCTCGCTCCGGGAAATCAGACACCATGTGTCTTAATTCTTTGTTGCATCCTTCTTTATGATCCCGGCTCGACCGGAATGGATAGCTATACAGGTACTCTAGTCTTAAGTTAGACTTATGTTTAGGCCCGGGTCCTCCGGACCCGCCCCTACTTAAGAGTATTACAGTTAAGCTCTAGTCTTAAGTTAGACTCATGTTTAGTCCCAGGTCCTCCGGACCCGCCCCTACTTAAGAGAATTACAGTTTCTCATATACTATTCTTTTTATAGATGGTGCATTGTCAGACGACGGCTTGTGCGGCTGTTCTTCATCAGCCTTGTGGCCACACTGTATGTAGGTCTCACGCCCTCTGCGGAGTTCAGCTGGAGGACATCGTGGTCTGGCACCCTGATAACTGTATGGTCTGTTTTGACCTCATCACCACCCTCGGATCTGATTCGGTGAGTCCCGTTGGCTATGTTGCCTTTCTAATTATTTTACCTTTTTTGGTATACATACACTATTTAGTAAGATTTCTATGGTCTTGAAGGACCGCCGGGAATCTTCCTTTTTGTAATTCCCACTATTATTTCAGGCATCCCCGGAGCAGAAGACTGCGGCTCGGGCCACCCTGAAAGTGTGGGTTGGGGGATTTGCCCGAAACGTTAAATCTAAACAGCCTTACGTCCTATCTGAAGACTACTGTGCCATGATCTACCCTAATGCCAAGTCTTCAGCCGCTGTGGCTAGGCATGTTGCGGCACCCATCATTGCCGACATTGATGCCACAATAGCGGGATTCATCGACCAGGAACAAGATCCGTTGGATGCCCCCGGAGATCTGGAAGACAATGTGGCTTCCATGAACTTGGACGTTGAACCTATGTTGTTGGATGATCCGGATGCAGGTAGGGTGGTAAGTGAGGCAGGTGTTACCGGCGCTGAGATTCCTATCCTCAGCCCCGCTCTTTCTTCTTCATCTGATCTCTCTTCTTTCCATGGTTTTTCTGGGGACCGTGATTCGTCTCATCGATCACACCTGGTTCCCCCCAAAGATAAGTCTACATCGAGAACTTTGCCAAAAGCTCGTAAGCCCCACAAGGCTTCCCATAGTTCCAAGTCTAATACAAACCCGTCATCTAAGGCTTCCGGCTCCTCCTCTAAGTCTCACGACCCGGGAGTACAACCCGCCACTTCTGCTCCTAGCCCGGGCCTTTCCGAATCAGCCATGCTTCGCATCGTGTCGGAGATGCAATCTAAGATTGTGTCGGAAATGCAGGCCAAGATGGACACGATGTTCTCTAACATTGGTCAGAGACTTGGGGCATTAGAGCAAGGTGCTCCGGAGCGAGTTCAAAGCTCTCTCATCCCGGATGCCTCTAAGCTTCCGCCGTTTACCAAGAATAACCCTTGGCGCATGGCTCTTCATTCCCCATTCTCAGATGGGATGTTAACATTGGAAGGTCTTGGTACTCGTCCTCTAGAGGATTTTGAATTCTTTCCTCCTGGTCTCGCATTTCCATTTCATGGTTATGCCAGGCTTACCGAGGAAGCTCTGGTTCGGCTGGATAAGGTCCCCAAAGAGACTGTCATTTTCCCAATAGAACAAGCCCAATCTGTTTGGGCTAGGTTTCTGAATGATATTGGTTGCACCAATACCATGTTGACGCCTTATAAGAGTTCTTTCACAATGTTCTTAATGGACAAGAACACAGTGACTCCATGCGTCAATAAGGTTGCAGAGCTTGCTTTCCAATATGCTCTGGAGGAGAAGCCCTTGCCTCCCATCCGAGAGGTAGATCCGATCTCCCTCCTTCTTCCTTCAGGTAATGAGTGTTGGGACAATGTCCATACCACTTTTACTTCTGGAAAGTTAACAGCGGACTGTTCTTCAGTTATGTTTAGTGAACGGCTTCCCCGTCTCCCGGAATCTCTTATTAAACAGGAGTATGATTCCCGCCTACGTGTTGGGCGAACTTTGAACTTGGCCACGTCTACGGAGTCGATAGCCTTAACTTATGATACTGAGAGTATCTTTAAGTCTCTCAATAAGGCTACTTTGCAGTCGTTATATTTCGATCTATATGACTTTGCTATTGCTAAACGTAGGTGCCGCAAACACGTCCTGGCTGAGGCGACCATTAGGCACGAGCCTAATAAACTTATCCGGTCCTCTTGCTGGGGTTCAAATCTGTTCCTTGAGGATCTTGTGGAGGAAGTCTTGGCAGAGGCTACTAGGGTTAATCAGAGCCTTAAAGCCCGTTGGGGTTTGACTCCTAAGCGGAAGTATGATCCCGCAAATTACCAAGCCCGGGGTAGGAAGAAGCTCCGCCCGTATACCTCCACCCAGTTCCGGCAACAGCAGAGTAGTTCGTCTGTTTTCCGTCAGCCTCTTACTCCATCTCCTGCTGCTCCTGCACAGCCTTCCACCTCTCAGGCTCCTTCATCGGACGACTATGTCACCGTTCTGCTCCCTAAGAGCCAGCTTCCCGGTGCCTCCACCACCTCTCCAGCCTTTAACCAGTCTTATGAGGCTCAAGGCTCTTCCCAGAGTTATAACAGAGGTAGAGGCTACCACCGTGGTTCAAACCAGAACAGAGGTAGAGGTAGATTCTTTCGCAAGGGAAAGAACTAACGAGGCGGACGTGGAGGCAACTCCTCAAACCAATACTGAGGTGCAGCGGGTAGAGGGGAGGCTTTATGCCTTCCGCAACAAATGGAGGTTCAGTCCCTGGGCTTTCAGTATCATCTCCAAGGGACTGGGGTGGAGTTGGATTCAAGGACCTCCACCTCCGAACAGATTTCATCAACATTCCACTCCGGACCTAGTCGAATTTGTCCAGGACCTGTTACAAAAGAACGCCATACAAGAAACGAAACACCTGAAGTTTCAGGGTCGGCTGTTCAGTGTCCCGAAGAAGGATTCGGACAAGAGAAGTGTGATTCTAGACCTATCCCTTCTCAACTTGTCCATTCAATGCGACAAGTTTCGAATGCTTACCGTCTCGCAGGTGCGGACCTTACTTCCCCGTGGGGCCGTCACCACCTCTATCGATCTTACAGACGCCTATTATCACGTCCCGATAGCGAGACACTTCCGTCCGTATCTAGGCTTCCGCCTAGGGGACAAAAGTTACTCCTTCAAGGTGATGCCTTTCGGGCTCAACATCGCCCCAAGGATCTTCACAAAGTTAGCAGAAGTTGCTGTTCAGGAACTCAGAAATCAAGGGATTCAAGTAGTAGCCTATCTGGACGACTGGCTCATTTGGTCAGACACCTCCCAAAATTGCCTAAAAGCCACTCACAGAGTCATCCAATACCTTCAATCTCTAGGCTTCCAGATCAACTTCAAGAAGTCCCGTCTTCTTCCGAAATCAAAGTTCCAATGGCTCGGCCTGCAATGGGATCTTATATCTCATACTCTGTGTCTTCCCAAACCCAAGAGGTTAGAGATTGCAATGAACACCAAACGCTTTCTAAAAGACAAAGTAAGTTCCAGACGACTCCAAGAGAGGATCCTAGGGTCCCTTCAATTTGCTTCAGTGACGGATCTACTTCTGAAGGCAAAATTGAAAGATATCAATCGTGTCTGGCGTTCGAGGGCGAACCGGAAGCTCCGGGACAGGAAAGTCCGCCTTCCTCCCATTCTCCGGGAAAGACTTCTACCTTGGACAAGGGCCAACAATCTGTCAAAGTCAGTTCCCCTTCGATTTCCGCCTCCGAAGTTAATCATTCACACGGACGCATCCCTATCAGGTTGGGGAGGCTATTCTCAGCTCAGGAATGTTCAAGGTCTTTGGTCTCCCTTATTCCGCCAATTTCACATCAATGTGCTGGAGGCCATGGCAGTTCTTCTAACCCTGAAACGTCTCGCTCCACCCAAGAGACAACACATTCGTCTGGTTCTCGACAGCGAAGTGGTGGTCCGCTGCCTCAACAGAGGCGTATCAAAATCAGGGCCTCTGAACCATGTTCTAGTATCCATATTCTCCCTAGCAGCCTCGAACCGTTGGCATCTTTCAGCTGTCCACCTGGCGGGAGTCCGGAACGTAGTGGCAGACGCCTTGTCCCGGACCTCCCCTCTAGAATCGGAATGGTCACTCGATCTAAAGTCATTCCGGTGGATTCTCTCTCGGGTTCCGGGTCTCCAAGTGGACCTCTTCGCCACGGAGTCCAACCACAAATTGAGAGTATATGTGGCTCCCAATCTAGACCCTCAGGCTTACGCCACAGACGCCATGTCACAGAATTGGGACATCTGGGAAAGGATTTATCTCTTTCCCCCGGTGAATCTTTTACTGAAAGTCCTAGACAAACCGAGATCCTTCAAGGGACGAGTAGCCTTGGTCGCACCCAACTGGCCCAAGAGCAATTGGTACCCTCTCCTGCGAGAGTTGAGACTACATCCTCACCCGATACCCAATCCGGTTCTGTCTCAGATAGTACAAACACGCGTTGTGTACGCTTTCTCAAACATTCAGAGCGCCCTAACTTTATGGACTTCATGAAGTTTGCGGCCATGCATGGTGCCAATATCGATCCTCAAAACACCCTGTTCCTAGAATCAGATAAACGGGATTCCACCATCCGCCAATATGATTCTGCGGTTAAAAAGTTGGCTAAATTTTTGATAGACTCAGACGTACACTGTATGAACTTGAACCTTACAGTCACTTTCTTTAGAACTTTATTAGAATCAGGTCTGGCAGCCAATACTATCACCACTATTAAATCTGCCTTGAAAAAGATCTTCCTAGTGGGTTTTAACATAGACTTAACCGACTCTTTGTTAGCTTCAATTCCGAAAGCCTGTGCCAGACTGAAACCGGTTACTCGTCCTACCCCGGTTACCTGGTTCCTTAATGATGTACTCAAATTGGCTTCTGATACCATTAACAGTTCTTGTGATTACATTCCCCTTCTCAGGAAAACACTTTTCCTGGTGAGTTTGGCTTCCGGGGCAAGAATTTCTGAACTGGCAGCTTTGTCAAGAGACCCGGGTCATATTGAGTTCCTTCCTTCGGGAGAGGTCCTTCTTTCACCTAACAAATTCTTTTTAGCTAAGAACGAAGACCCTCAGAACAGATGGTCCTCCTGGAATATTGTTCCCCTCACGCTAGATCCGTCTCTGTGCCCTGTTACTACTCTTAGGTCTTATTTATCCCGGACCTCCTCTAACTCCTCAGGGCCTCTATTCGTTAGAGAACAAGGCGGTACCATTACCATTAAAGGGATCAGGCAACAAATTTTGTATTTTATTAAACAAGCTAGCCCTGACTCTTTTCCTCTTGCACATGATATCAGAGCGGTTGCTACTTCGGTGAACTTTTTTCACCACATGAATTTTACGGACCTTTCCAGGTATACAGGGTGGAAATCACCGTCAGTGTTCAAGAAACACTACCTTAAACATTTGGAAGCCCTTAAATTTCCTACAGTAGCTGCAGGGAGTGTAGTTACCCCCAGGTAACTCACATATTAATTCTTTGTCATTTTATCTCCCCCTTACCTGCCTCATTTATACCCTATTTGTATTCGTTGGTTTTGCACCTGATTACTATTACTATATTTGTAAATTTTTGACCTCTGAGTATCTGTATATATCATCACTCACGGCATTATTATACCTTACCTTTTTTGACAATTGTTCTACCAAGTGGATTTATGTTCTTTTTAAGATACCCTTATAGCTGTTTTTGGCACTCATCTCTGATTAAAGCAACTTGTATTTCCCTTATGTTTATGTTTTTTCCTTTATTTTGCAAGTTTGGTGACATTTCTCTTGTATATATTCACTGGCCGGCACAGGTTCAAGCCCAGAAAAGGGATTTTGACGTAGGAAAAATCTATTTCTGGGCGAGGGACCTGTGCCGCCCAGTGAACCCTCCCAGCTCCTCTCCCTTGGAGTCCCCAAACTTTGGGTGCTAAGGAGTTGGGTTCTGAGCGGATGCAGAGTTGGTGGTGCCGAGTGAGGTTGAACGGCTCTCCTCTATTGGGGTCTTTGTCGTGGATGAATCTAAATAGTGCGGGACCTCTGGATTATACGCCCAATTTTATACCGACACCAATAGGTGAGCGAGCTAGTTAACCTAGCACTCCTTTACATTTTTTCTCTGGTATATTTAGCAGTAAATTACCTAAGAATAAGTGCTAATAGGAGCTTATTCACTGGGCGGCACAGGTCCCTCGCCCAGAAATAGATTTTTCCTACGTCAAAATCCCTTTTATTATAAAAATAATATTTTTCAATATTAAACTTAGCCGGTGATTATATAAGCTGATTCACACCCGGGGGGTGGGTAGAGACCAGCAAAAATTGTTTACATTATTATGAGCTAAGGATTTTTTATTTAATTTTAGCAGTTATTCAAAATAACAAACAAAATAAATAAGTACCTGGTAAGGAAGTCGACTTGAACAATTACTCTGCCTTTTTAAGTACGTCTTCCTTACGGAGCCTCGCGATCCTCTTAGGATGCTGAGCGACCCCTAGGAGCTGAAGTATCAAGGGTTGCAACCCATACAACAGGACCTCATCAAAACCTCTAATCTAGGCGCTTCTCAAGAAATGACTTTGACCACCCGCCAAATCAACTAGGATGCGAAAGGCTTCTTAGCCTTCCAGACAACCCAAAAACAATAATAAAACATTTCAAGAGAAAGATTAAAAAGGTTATGGAATTAGGGAATTGTAGTGGTTGAGCCCTCACCCACTACTGCACTCGTTGCTACGAATGGTCCCAGAGTGTAGCAGTTCTCGTAAAGAGACTGGACATTCTTAAGATAAAAAGACGCGAACACTGACTTGCTTTTCCAATAGGTTGCGTCGATTATACTTTGCAGAGATCTATTTTGTTTAAAGGCCACGGAAGTTGCGACAGCTCTAACTTCGTGTGTCCTTACCTTCAGCAAAGCTTGGTCTTCCTCATTCAGATGGGAATGAGCTTCTCGTATTAACAGTCTGATAAAATAGGAAAAAGCATTCTTTGACATAGGCAAAGATGGTTTCTTAACTGAACACCGTAAAGCTTCAGACGGGCCTCGTAAAGGTTTAGTTAGTTTTAAATAGAACTTAAGAGCTCTTACAGGGCATAAGACTCTTTCTAGTTCATTTCCAACCATACGATAAGTTTGGAATATCGAACGATATTGGCCAAGGCCGAGAAGGCAGCTCGTTTTGGCTAGAAAACCAAGTTGTAGAACATGTAGCCGTTTTGGATGAGAATCCGATGTTCTTGCTGAAGGCATGAATCTCACTGACTCTTTTAGCTGTGGCTAAGCATACCAGGAAAAGAGTCTTTAAGGTGAGATCTTTCAGGGAGGCTGATTGTAGCGGTTCGAACCTGTCTGACATAAGGAATCTTAGTACCACGTCTAAATTCCAACCAGGTGTAACCAAACGACGCTCCTTCGTGGTCTCAAAAGACTTAAGGAGGTCCTGTAGATCTTTATTGTTGGAAAGATCTAAGCCTCTGTGACGGAAGACTGATGCCAACATGCTTCTGTAACCCTTGATAGAGGGAGCTGAAAGAGATCGTTCTTTCCTCAGATATAAGAGGAAGTCAGCTATTTGAGTTACAGAGGTACTGGTCGAGGATACGGATACTGACTTGCACCAGTTTCGGAAGATTTCCCACTTCGATTGGTAGACTCTAAGGGTGGATGTTCTCCTTGCTCTAGCAATCGCTCTGGCTGCCTCCTTCGAAAAGCCTCTAGCTCTCGAGAGTCTTTCGATAGTCTGAAGGCAGTCAGACGAAGAGCGTGGAGGCCTTGGTGTACCTTCTTTACGTGTGGCTGACTTAGAAGGTCCACCCTTAGGGGAAGTGTTCTGGGAACGTCTACTAGCCATCGAAGTACATCTGTGAACCATTCTCTCGCGGGCCAGAGGGAAGCAACTAGCGTCAACCTTGTCCCTTCGTGAGAGGCGAACTTCTGCAGTACCTTGTTGACAATCTTGAACGGAGGGAATGCATATAGATCTAGATGTGACCAATCTAGGAGAAAGGCATCTATATGAACTGCTGCTGGGTCCGGGATTGGTGAGCAAAATATTGGGAGCCTCTTGGTCATCGAGGTTGCGAAGAGATCTATGGTTGGCTGGCCCCAGGTGGCCCAAAGTCTCTTGCATACATCCTTGTGGAGGGTCCATTCTGTTGGAATTATTTGTCCCTTCCGACTGAGACAATCTGCCATGACATTCAAGTTGCCTTGGATGAACCTCGTTACTAGTGATATGTCTAGACCTTTTGACCAGGTGAGGAGGTCCCTTGCGATCTCGTACAACGTCAGAGAGTAGGTCCCTCCTTGCTTGGAGATGTACGCCAAAGCCGTGGTGTTGTCCGAGTTCACCTCCACCACTTTGCCTTGAAGGAGAGACCTGAAGCTTTCCAGGCCAGACGTACTGCCAGTAGCTTCTTGCAGTTGAAATGCATTGTCCTTTGACTCGAGTTCCATAATCCCGAGCATTCCCGACCGTCTAATGTCGTACCCCAGCCTACGTCCGATGCGTCCGAGAAGAAAACGTGGTTGGGAGTCTGAACAGTCAGGGGAAGACCCTCTCTTAGGTTGATATAGTCCTTTCACCAAGTCAGACAAGACTTTATCTTTTCGGAAACCGGGATCGAGACCGCTTCTAGCGTCTTGTCCTTTTTCCAGTGAAAAGCTAGATGGTATTGAAGAGGACGGAGGTGTAGTCTTCCTAGTGACACAAATTGATCCACGGATGACAGTGTCCCTACCAGACTCATCCACAGCCTGACTGAGCAGCGTTCCTTCTTCAGCATCTTCTGGATGGATAGCAGGGCTGGGGGCTGATCGTCTTGTTGTTCAGCAACGTCCTCATCAGAGGGTTCCTCATCCGAAACTGAAGAGGAAACGGCAACGGAGTGGGCAACGTCTGGCTCGCTGAATCCGGTCGCACTGGTGGATGCGTGACGGAGCCGGACGCAATATCATGGAACTGCTGCACAGTCTGTGAACTGTCAACAACGATGAGTGCGCGAGGAAGCACAGCGTCAACCCGAGACTGTCTAGACCGTCTGGGTTGTGCAGTCAACACCCTACCGGGTTGCTGAGGTTCACGCACTGCGTCAAAACAAGTCACCTCTGCTGGTTGTTGAACGTCCTGAACGTCAAAAACCACCTCCGAGCGTCGCTTAATGTCAACGTGCGGCTGGCAACCCACACTGGGTCGCATCGGTGGAGTAACCACCTCAACTGGCAGACGCGAGTAGGTTACCTCAGCGTCAACAGGGCGCACAACCGACCGGTTGGAAGGTTGTTGGCCAGAAGGTTCTTCTCCGCATTTAAGTCCTCTATCAAGGACGCAAGCTTGGACTGCATGTCTTGCAGCAAAGCCCATTTAGGGTCTACGGGAGCAGGTGTGGCAACAGACGGGGTTAGCGACTGAGGCGGAACCGTTTACCATCCCTGAAAGCCTTGTTATGCGTGACATAATAGTACAGCAAAACTTCAAAGGCTCGACAACAGCTGTGAAGTTGACCTGTAAACAACTTGGAGCGTCTCCTGGCTAGGCGCCAGGGAGAGTCTACCAGAATTGAGAAGTCTATCTGGGCAGAGGCATGAACTCCCAAGCCGAGAACTTCTCTTGTGTCATATCAGACTCTCGCTCTATAAACCAATTTAAAAGAAGGGAAAGCAAAGGCTGTATCCCCCAAACTCCTGGTGAAAAACCAGTCGCCTAGCCAACGTAACGCTCTCTAGGAGAGCGAGAGAGCACTAGCTTAAAAACAACGGCTTCGAAGTAGCTAGGCCTAGTGTAAGCTCTGACGTTTAGGCGAACGAGGAGCAGCAGTTACAAAAAGATCCGGACGAAGATCCTTAAAAAAATCATCATGATTTAATTAAAGTCCATAGGAGGCTAAGCAGCTTTAGGCTCCTCTCCATCTGACAGAGTCCTCAAGGGAATATCAGTAGGAGGGAGAACAGCAACTTCCTCATCTACAGGAACCTTGTCCGATAAAAGCCGAGTCTCTTACTGGTGCATTAGTAGCGGACCAGAACGCAACGTCATGTAACTGCTTGACAGTCTGTGAACTGTCAACAACTGAACTGTCAACCACAACAGGTGCGTGAGGATGCACAGCGTCCACTCGAGACTGCTTTGACTGCCTAGACTGAGCAGTCAAAACAACTCTAGAATGCGGAGGTTGACGCACAGCGTCAAAACAAGTCAACTCCGATTGTTAGTGAACGTCTTGAACGTCAACAGGAGCATCAGCCAGTGGCCTAACGTCCAAATGCGGCTGAAAAACCACACGAGACCGCATCGAGTGTGGTTCTAAACAACCTGACTGACGTGACTAAGCTACGCCAACGTCAACAGTAAGCATAAAGGACCGTTAGGTTGGCTGAAAGCCAGGATATCGATGAGATAAACGGCTAGACTCAACGGACTAATCGGCAGAATAGTCTTCCATAAGGGAGGCAAGCATATACTGCATGTTTCGCCATACAACCCCTTAAGGATCAACGGAAATGGTTGTGGTAATAGACGAGGGTAACGTCTGTGACCGCAACACTTTGCCTACAAAAAAACTCTCGGAGTCTGTGTTACGCTTTTGTTAGGCGGCGAGCAGTTATCCGATGACTGCATAGGGTCAGAGCTGTCCTAATGGCTGTAACCAGGACGCTGGACCTGTCCTGAAAGGACTGACTTTCGCTTAAGGGCTCCGAAACCTTGTGACAGGTTTCTTATGCGAAAAGCCTACGGATGGCGAGGAGAAACAACGTCTCTCTCGTCTTATGGTAGGGGAGATCTTGGTAAGATACACCCGATACCATAGAGGGAAAACGTCTGTTCGTTGGTCAAGGCCTCTCGAACCCATAAGTCGTTTGACATTACTTCTCCCCTGGGCTTGGGAGCTTGTAAGAGGTCCCGGACTAGGTGAACGACAGGCACGAAGACGAACCCTCGAACGCAACACTGTAACACTTTGCGCCTCGGACGCAACACTGTAACACTTTGCGCATATCACTTTATCACTACGATTTTCTGTTTTGCACTTATTTCTGCCTGAAACACGCAATTCTACCCTTCATTAAAAGGTAGTAATTGCGAAATTAGTCGTATAATGCAAGCTCATAATACCAGCAAAAAACAGAAAACATATTTTAAGATAAAAAGAAAAATCAGTGGCTGGGAAAGAGACTAAACACTAGTTCATATAACTACGTTTTCAATCTCTCACCGCACATAGCCTGGGGACGAGAATAAAAAACCTAAAAACGTTTTATCCTTCCATCCCGAACAGCGACTAGGGACGTGAGTAACACGAGAACAACGTTACCCGCTTGAACGGAACGTTTTCTCTCCTCTCTCTCCCTCCGTCTCTATCTCTCTCTCTCTTTCTCTCATGATTTCGCACCTAAGAGAAAAGCCCAATTATATATCGTCAAAAAAACATGTTATTTGACTAAAGGAAAAAACTGAAAGGTTTTTCAAATAAAAAGTTCCTTTAAATTAGAATTTAAAACATTTAAGCTAAGAAAGAATGAACAAAACGTCAGAATCGATTTACTCTTACTGCAAAGTGAAACCGTGATACACTCTCTCTCTATCGTAACGATAGAGCGCATGTTGAACGTCCTGAACGTCAACAACTGCGTAGCATAAAAAACTAAACGTTAGTTCATCTTTGAAAACAGTACGAAGACTATCAAAGAAATTCTTCCATAAAAAAATACATTTAAAAAGTTTTAAATCCTTAGCTCTTTAAAAGCTAAAGACGATATAAAGGGCTCAACGTTGATTAACTTCGGTTTCCAAGTTAGGACCGCCTACTCTCAGGAAAGTTCTATATAAACAAAGCATTAAAATTTATTTTTATATGTTTATAAAAATTGGAAAGTTAATCGAAGAGGCCTAATAAAGGCGGAGAGATATAAAATATATATAGGAAAATCTATAACGTGATAAGATAATTACTAAAAGCCTAAACACACTTCCGTCTAAGGGAAGGGTCGGCCATTTAAAAGTGAAAGAAAGTCCATACTCTCTTTGTCACCATAATTAAATCTATCCAAAACGAGTTCAAGTTTTAAGATGAAGATAAAACACCTGCATAGCGAAAGCTCAAAACTAGAATAGTGTACTTCACCAAATAGTTGTGAAAACAAATCCAGTTAGCAACAGCGAATTAGTAGGTCTTGCCGGTAGCCCGACAGAGAGAAAATTGAGTTCTTTGTTTACAATGAGTAATGGTTATCTGAACGACAGATGGCGCTGTTGAGTACACCCCCTACCTGTGTAGCGATCGCTGGCGAATTTTTACGTAGAGTTTTTCTGTCGAGCAACAGAGTTGCAGCTATTATAATCACCGGCTAAGTTAAATATTGAAAACGGTGTATTGCAAAGCGCTGCCAACATCTCTGGAACTGAAAGGCAGTAATACTGGGAGTTCTGAGTCAACAGGGAGGAGAACGGGTCATTCGATGGTGATTACTTAAGTGCAAGAATCCTTTTTGAAACGCACAAAATATGAGGACCCCACTGATCCTACTTCGGGCCCTTAGTGATTGAGCCCGACTGCTAGAACATTTCTTGTTTGAAATTAATCTTGCGTACAGCTTAACCACGTTGTCGGCTGATGAGGTGTATACCTACAGTACTTGCAAAGGGTCTGTAAATATAGTATCCCTTTGCTTGTAAACAAGTCACAAATGTGGATTTGTTGTTCTTCAATTCTTATCAAGTGAATTATCAAACCCTGTCGGGAAGTTAGCAATATGAACAGCATTGCTTGGGCTTCCAATAGGTTTAAAAGCTGCTGTTTATTTCCGTGAACCACGTCCCACAGGTGTTCAGGTACTAGTGTGCTCATCTCTACGTAAATTGGTCAGTGAACAGCAGTATCCATGGAGTTGAGGTTTGAGTCAAACTCTTCTGGAGAGGATAGTCAATAAGCTACCAAGCCCGTTTATTCCAGATTTCCTACTCCACCAAATCCAGATGATAGGAAAATCACTGTCTGCTTACAAATTATGCTTCCAACAATCCTGGAATAATATCTGTTGTGGAAGCCCATGTAGAATGAGTTCTTCAAAGATGTAGTCTCAGAAGACATTGTTACCATCGAGCCTGAAGTTCTTGGTCGCGGGAGCAACAGTGCTACTCCCCTACATTTGCTGATACAGTACAAATGTTCTATGTGTTATCAGCATAATTCGGTCCTCTATCTTCTGCCTGGCCATGTGTCTGGGTTACCAATTGAATACAATTCTCAGATCGAGGCAAAAGAAAGTCAAGTGTCCTAGTCCTGAACCATTGCCTCCTGGATGGAGACACGGAAAGTAGATTGTTAAGAAAATCTAAGCAGCCAATCTCCATCAACCACGTACCAAAAACTTTGAGAGTGAATACTTGGGGAGGGGGGAGGGGGGGGGGGGCAACAGAGTCCAAAGCTCTGGCTTTGAACTGATCAAATAAAGCCTTGTGGGAAGAGATACTTCATGTCAGACTGAAGGGTGAGCACCTAGATGTACGCATCCAACAGGTTGACCGAGCGCGAAGTCTTCTTCCTGATGGTAGATCGTAGGTTATTTGCAATCTTCTTGAATGGAGTCAAAGAGGGGGAAGAATGTCGGTCACTCAGCAAGAGCTGGCTTCTTCACCGGAAGAGTTAACTGTAAAGATCTGGATAACTGTCTGGAAGGTCATTGCCTTTTGCCTGAGAAGACTGAGTCTGCATACTTCTGTGTTTTGGGAATGTCAAGTTCTAGGCTGGGGCAAAGTGTACAGCTGCACCCAACCAGTGGTTGAAAAGGAAGCTGCTTACGTTGATCATGGAAGTAGCTTTCATAGCAGCAAACTCAAGACGCAGGAACGATGAGCCACTGTGTCTGAGAATTACGTTAAGATCCCAGCTGTCAGTGCTGCAATCGCTGAATCAATGGACAGCGGAAAAAGTCCAACTTGTCCGCTAAGAAGTGGAAGAAGTATGGCGCCCATCAATCCAGCCGCCCACGAGAGTGATCGGTACTAGCAGGAGTAGGAAGTTCCAATACTTCTTCTTGGAGGGACAGTTTCCAACACAAATCCATTCTGGAACAAGATGGTGCTCAAATAGCGGTAGCAGCTTGTGCTGGTACAATTTACCAATCAGAGAGTTCTCAGCCCACACAGCTTCTAACTCTCCCAAAACTACATAGAGAAGTTGAATACTGTATTCTACCAGCAGTGCAAGTACTCGTCTTGCAAGAAACCAAGAACAGATAGCAGGTGCATGAGCACTTGTAGCAGGTACCAATATGTCTACTCAAGGATGGGCATCTTACTAGTAACAATTCAATTGGCAAACAAGGGAAAAAAGTATATTCCCAAGATCTCTTCCCTGAGTGGAGAGTTCATGGTAAAGCATTGCCTCAACGTTAGGAGTCACACTATCTAACTGTCTTGCATGACTTTGTAGAAAAAATTAAAAGAATTAGTTAAGAAAAATACAAATTATATTTATATCATTACATTATATTTTTATTAGAATGTTATTTTTTTATATTTTGGTCCTTCAACCTTGTCTAATGATATTCCTTTTTTAGCAGCACGCCCTACTCCCTGTAGAGCTTGAGGAGGCTAACTAGAATTGCTGTCAGATAAGTAGAGGTACAAGAATGGGAATAATATTACATAATCCTGCACCTGTTTATGTTACTAGTCAGCCTGGTGAAGATTGTTAAAAGCAGGTTTGCTTGGAGATTCTAGTTTAGTCGCATAAATGGTGAATAGCATCTTTTATGTTAAAGAAATGACTTATATCGAATCTTATTTTTTGTGTGTGACTTTGCAATCAAGAGGGGACTCAAAAAATTATTATAATTAGTCTCGCCTCTTATTCACTTTCATGGGTGTAGAATAACCATGACATACTATGTATCAGTGAGGATTGTAAATCTTGTCTTTCCAAAACAGAGTGAGAATGTAGTCAGGTCCAATGTGCAACCTTGTATAATCCCTTTTATCTTTACACAAGGTCATTCTAATCATATTAGAATGTATCCCAAATAGATACACGGTTAGGTGTACCTTTGTTTATACTTGTATCTGGAACCCATAAGTGTATCCAGCATGTGAATAGTTCTTGGTTTTTGTTATTCAAATAATTTTTTATCTTGTTATTGTAAGGCTGGATTGTAAAGAGATACTAGTTTTCCTTTAATTGCTTATTTGAATTTTACAAAAAATATTATTGTCAACCTAATTACTGTAGTTGTTTTTTTTCTTATTAAATGTTTCTAATAAGTCATTTATTATATTTTTTTTCTCCCACACTATGCCCTGTTACCCAGCCTACACATTTTTTCCCTTTCACCTGATGTTCTGAAACTTTACTTAAGCTTGAAGCCATCTTACCTAAAGAAGATAGAGATATTCATAAATTTTGCTAACTTCCCAGAAATGAATCAACGGTCATATTATGTGTTTTTTCAGCAAGCTCAAGGCAAGGGAAGATAAGGGGGAAGTAAGGTTCTTGCTGGGTCCCCTTGCCTAGTATAAAATCAAGGGGTGGTGCCCGGTGCTCAGTTCATCCTTGATAGTTTACTTTTTACCCAGATTTATGAGTAATCCGTTTTATATTTTTTGTGTAGTGAACATTGGAGTTTGGTCGGCATTCGGACACTAAGCAGTCTGCGTGCTACATCTGGCCACAATCCACAAACTACTACATAATTTTTGGTGCCCAGACCAGGGATACACCAACCTTTAGACATGACATCGTCATTGACCAAGGGTCGAAAGGCTAAGCGGAGGCTTAGTCGGGATGTGGAGAGCCTCGTCACGATTGTCAGTGACCTGGCAACTCAGGTGAAGTCCCTTACACTTCAGGTGGCGGCGCTGAAAAGCGTGGAGCTGTTACCAACATGCCACGTTTCCACTGGCGTCACAACCACAGCGACCACCAGCGCTCCTCCTACGTCCCCGGCTTGGCCAAATGTCAGTGGTCTGGCAATCCCTGTGACTGGAACAAAGCCAGTAATTGGAGGTCTCCAGCCCCCTCCAGGGTTCTCAGCATTACTCCCCCCTGTACCAGGCTTCTGGGAGTCTCCTGCTTGGGGTGGACGTCTTGCTTCCTCACCTGTTCCGGCAACTAACCCCTTTAGTCCGCCAGAGACTGCAGGCGGTGGACTAGGGGAGCAGTTCTTGGCCAACCCAACCGAAGCCAGTAAGCCAGAAAAGGCTCCAGCAGCTACGGCTGAGGGAGTTCTTGCCCAGACAGGGGCCGTCTCAAAGCAGAGACCACAGGCCAATGAAAAGGACAGACCAACATTACCTGAAACATTGACCATGTCCCAGGAGTCAACCAGCAATGATTCTGGTAGCGAGACTTATGGTGACACTTCCAGCTCCTGTCCCAGTGTCAGCTCATACAACACGGTCTCCATCGACCAGGTCCAGTCCCTCCAGACAAAACGCAGTCTGTCTAATCTACTAAAGGCCCTCGACTCCGGGAAGAGCCCGAAGCCTGGAATCTTCCAGCTAGAAACTGGCCATAGTTTTACCCAATTCTTGAGGGATTATGAGGCCTACTGCACCAGCAAATATACCGCAGGAAGCTCTGGCCGGTGGACTGTTAAGCTAGGGAGGTTCCTAAAAGGGGAAATCAAGGAGGTGTTCTCGGCAATAAGGGGTCCCGAATCTCATACCCCGACATGAAGGAACGCCTCCTCGACTGGTGCAGAGAAGCCCGAGAGCGGCGTGATGCAGGTAGGAAGGCCCGGTTCAGCAGTGCCCCCAGTGGCGAGGGCAAACTGCTGGAGATTTATGGAGTGCAGTTGGCCTCCCTGTATAGGTCGGACTATCCTCGCCGTAGTTTGGACTAGAGAGAGCCGAGGCGAAAGCTCCTCAGTACTGTTCCGAGCAGAGCTGCGAGCTGGCTGGAACAGTCTCTGGCCACCATTAACATCTCAGTTGGGCATCAGGCCACTTGGCAGGATGTTCTACACCTATTGAGTGTTCTCGACAAGGCATCCCCTCAGAAGGCCGAGGATTTGGCTATCAGTCGTGTGGGACAGTCATGGCACAGCTCGTATGCCGACAGGGTTGCCATGGCTGACTCCAGACGTTCACCTGGACCTGACAGAGTGTATTCACGCACTCCTCCTCAACCTGTCCCCAAACCTGCACCTGTGGAAGTGCGCCTGCCGCCCTCGCGCACCCTGGATAGGTCTCCTCAATTCCAGAGAAGGTACTGTGCATGGTGCAAGAAATCAGAGCACCTTATGGGAGTGTGTCGCAGATGCCTCAACCTGTGCCTACGCTGTGACTCGGCCAACCATCGTGTCGCACAATGTGGACGACAGGCGCCGCCTATAAGCAGATCACCTGTCCAGGGACAGCTAATGCCTGCAGCCCTGGGAGGGAGACCATCTCTGTCCAGACTCCTTCAAGATGGGGAGCAGTACTGGTGAGTGCTGCTCTGACCCCGTTGTCCTATTCTGGATCAACCAGTAGCCGGTAGAGCCGAAGTGGGAGCGAGTCCAGCGTTTCTTCTCGGATTGTTGAAAAGAAGAGGAAGAGCAAGAGGGCAAAGCCCATGAAGTCAAAACCTGAAGAGTATCATAGGGCCTTAAACACCAGGCCTTCGATGTAGAAGATGGGGCTACATCAAAAGAGGGTGCGAGTGCTAGGGTGCGTGCTCCTAGTATTCCGGTGGCAGCCTCAGAAATCTCGATTTCCAACGTTACCCCTCAACCTGAAAAGGTCATTGCACCTCCAATGGTTCTTTCAGGATTGGCAAGTCATAACCTGACCTCGACACTATCCAGAGCTTCTCCAACCGACTCCTCCAGGGAGGAAGCAGGAACTGAGGCTGTATTGAAAGCTCTTCGTAGGGTTAACCTGGCGCAGTTGGCTCCTGTAACATTCATGGTTGTCCCAGTGAAAATGTCTGATTTTCCATTGGGAGCGTTGGATGCTCTCATCGACTCCAGAGCCGAGGTCAACCTCCTGTCATCGAGAGTAGTACAGATTACCAGCTGCAGATGGTACCCAACACCATTGGTCTGAAGGGTTTAGGGCAAACAGGATCAAAGACCTTAGGTACTGTACTGTTATTATTATTATTATTATTAAATGCTAAGCTACAACCCTAGTTGGAAAAGCAGGATGCTATAAGCCCAGGGGCCCCAACAGGGAAAATAGCCCAGTGAGGAAAGGAAATAAGGAAATAAGAAAAAATAAAATATTTTAGGAATAGTAACAATATAAAAATAAATATTTCCTATTTAAACTATAAAAACTTTAACTGAGGAAGAGGAACTAGATAGAAAAGTGTGCCCGAGTGTACCCTCAAGCAAGAGAACTCTAACCCAAGGCAGTGTAAGACCATGGTACAGAGGCTATGGCACTACCCAAGAATAGAGAACAAAGGTTTGATTTTGGAGTGTCCTTCTCCTAGAAGAGCTGCTTACCATGGCTAAAGAGTCTCTTCTACCCTTACCAAGAGGAAAGTAGCTACTGAACAATTACAGTGCAGTACTTAACCCCTTGGGTGAAGAAGAATTGTCTTGTAATCGCAGTGTTGTCAGGTGTATGAGGACAGAGGAGAATCTGTAAAGGATAAGCCAGACTATTCGGTGTCTGTGTAGGCAAAGGGAAAGAACCGTATCCAGAGAGAAGGGTCCTATGTAGTACTGCCTGGCCAGCCAAAGGACCCCATAACTCTCTAGCGGTAGTATCTCAACGGGCGGCTGGTGCCCAGGCCAACCTACTACCTATACTGCATGTTATGACATTCGCCACAAGTGTGCCTTCAGGGACTATGGCTGAGCATGTAGTGCTTGGTTACTAGTTCTTGAGAGCAAATGGGGTGATAGTTGACGGAGCCCGAAATCGGCTGAGCGTTGGCAATACTGCCCAAGAGCCTCTTTGGGGGTATTATGTCCCGATATGTGGAGCCTGTTGTCAGTAAGAGCTTTACACACTTGAGGTCCACGCAACCGATTCAATCAGGATTGCCAGTATTGAGCCAGTACTTGTTCCGATTACTGTAAACTTTCTTAAGGGATTTGACACGTCCGACCAACTGTTGGCTGGAGTTGTATTATGATGGCGACATCATAATCCCCAGTCTGTCAAGGAAAGCTACAGCAATCCCTGGCATCCTAGAACTTGACGCTTCATCAAAGAGTCCTTCTTGATCTCCCATCACAAAACTCACCAGCCAGTCCACAAATTGAAATGACCAATTCCCTGTAAAGGAAGAAAGGACAAACAAGTATTGATTGTTCCTTGACAACTGAACTACTGCTGGCTCTCAAGCTTCAGAGGCTAAAGGTAGCAAATAGCTGCATCACGTGAGTGCATGTCTTTGGTTGAGAAGGTTCCTTACTGAAAAACATGAGAGTATACCGTGATATTTTGGTGCTTGTACAAGAGCTGAAATCGGACCTGAGAAATCCTGTTCTAATCACTATTGCGTGAAGTAGTTGTTAGACTTTGACATCTGGGAAGATCTTGGTGTGTGGGAAATCTTGCCTAATGTTCCCGGTAAGTAATCTTGCCCCTCGCAAAGTTCGTAGCACTATCAAGTTTCTTGTCTTAATAGAATGTAAATGTGAGCTCTCATTAAAAGAGTACAGCTTTCTAGAAAGGACGCATGCAAACAGTAAAGCGTTCTCGATCTGGAGATTGAGCGCCAGCAGTAAAGCACACTTGAGCACAAAGAGGTGTGACACCAAGATCAGATGAGCGAGCGCCACTTGGGGGAGCGTGAGTGGGGTAACATTCTTGATTTAGAAGATGGTGTACCAACAAGCCAAAGAGATCGGAGCGCAAAAGCATGTCAATGTTCTAAGCCTAATGAAAGTGCGTGAATACACAGAAAAGCGGAAGTATGTAAATGTAAAGTCCAATGAATTAGCACACTACCCCAAACAGGTGAGATTGGGCAAGGCCATGAGCAGGTGAGGTAGCGCTCTTGTAGATGTGCACAATCTCAAAAAGGTGAGGTGGCGCTACTTTCAGAGCATGCGATTTAGAGAAAGTGAGATGGCACTCATTTAGGAGCTTGTGATCTGATGCAGCAGTGCTCAAAAAGGAGCATGCAATCGCGAACATGTGAGATGGTACTCCCTTGGGAGTGTGCAATTGCAAATAGAGATGGTGCGTGATCAAATATAACAGATGACGCTCCCATAGAAAAAAGCAACCGCAAACAAGTGAGATGGCACTCCCGTAGGAGCATGCATTGCATACAGGTGAGTTGGCGCACTTAGGAGCATACGAGCACATACAGTAATAGTATGTTAATGCATAGCCTAATAGCGCTCTAACGGGAATACAATCACGTGAGATTACACTATCAGAGCCTGCGATCGCAAATGGGCATGTACAAAGTAGTGTGTAATCTCGTTGTCTCTTTTCTTTGTCCTCGGTGAAGAATTGGGCAACTGTTTCTCACATGGAGAGAAATAGAAGTCACAAACATGTAACTTTTATCAATAACTTTGAAAGGACTAATCGTCGAAACAAAATGGGAAAGAGAGACAGTGCCCTTTATTCTTCCAACTGGCAGTGTGTTCTGAGGAATGTATGGATCTGCTGCCGGTACTAGGAGACGAAGGTGCGGCTGAGGTGAGGGAAAAACTTCCAGTTCTACTTCTATCGACGGTGTGCAACAAAGCTTCATTTCTCAGTTACAATGGCAGCATCAGCACTACTACTCGATGGCAAGGGAATAAACAGCAACAGGAAAGCTGTTAAAAGGAACTAAAAATGTATACCGTCAGGTTACACGAACCATCGGTGGGGCTTTTCGATCACCCAACAGTAACTACCAAACATCTTGTTATAAATTCTAACATTCAAAGTTCCAGCCAAGCTGTAAAAATATAGTAATCTAATTAAAGGATAACGGTTTGTATTCGTGTAAGAACAAAATAATCTTCAAATGCACTGTCAAGCAACAGCCCAGATGTACTACAAACTTTACTCATCTGAATATAGCCTATACAATTTTGTTGGTTATTAGTAAGATTAGAAGTACAGTAGACAGGCACGATTTCTGCCTCAACCCCTTATTGTACTTTGCCATCCTACCCTTCTCAAACAAGATTAAGTTCTTGCTCAGAATATAGAATTCTAATTTTAGTTACGCTTGAAATCCAAAACCATCATAGTTTTTGTACACTGTACTTAAAATTTAACTTCTAGAAATTGCAAAAGAAGCAGGAGAAGGAAGAGAAGACAAGTAATTGACAAACTAAGAATATTTACAGGTATATTCTGATATAAATAGACCATAAACAGATGGAAATGGAAAGACATGTCTAAGGCCTTTGTCCTGCAGTGGACTAGTTACAGCTGATGAAGATGATGACTAAAAAAAATTTTCAAGTATACTGAGCCCTTAAAAAATATACTGAACGTTACTATTTTAAAAGTAAAATGTTATTTTCATTAGTAAAATAAATTTTTGAATATACTTACCCGATAATCATGTAGCTGTCAACTCCGTTGCCCGACAGAAATCTAAGGAGGGATACGCCAGCTATCACAATACTAGAAGGGGGTGTACTAACAGCGCCACCTGTGGCCAGGTACTCAAGTACTTCTTGTTGACACCTCCTCAATTATTCCTCGATCCCACTGGTTCTTTATGGGGAGGAAGGGAGGGTCAATTAAATCATGATTATCGGGTAAGTATATTCAAAAATTTATTTTACTAATGAAAATAACATTTTTCAATATTAAACTTACCCGATAATCATGTAGCTGATTCGCACCCAGGGGGGTGGGTGAAAACCAGTGAACAAGATTAAAGGATAGCCAAGTATCCCCACATTTCATATAACAGTTATCTCTAATAACAAATGAAATAATAAGTACCTGGTAAGGAAGTCGAATTGAACCGTTACTCTGCCTCTTTTTTAAGTTCGTCTTCCTTACTGAGCGCAGCGTTCCTCTTGGAGGCTGAATCAACCCAAGGTGCTAAAGTATATAGGGTTGCAACCCCTACTAAAGGACCTCTACACAACCTTTAACCCAGGCGCTTCTCAAGAATGAATTGACCACCCGCCAAATCAAAAGGATGCGGAAGGCTTCTTAGCCTACCGTAACAACCATAAAAACAACAAAAGAATTCAAGAGAAAAGTTAAAAAGGTTATGGGATTAAGGGAATGTAGTGGCTGAGCCCTCACCTACTACTGCACTCGCTGCTACGAATGGTCCCAGGGTGTAGCAGTTCTCGTAAAGAGACTGGACATCTTTCAGATAAAAAGATGCAAACACTGACTTGCTCCTCCAATAGGTTGCATCCATTACACTCTGCAGAGAACGGTTTTTATTAAAGGCCATCGAAGTAGCTACGGCTCTTACTTCGTGGGTCCTTACCTTCAGCAATGCAAGGTCTTCCTCCTTTAAGTGAGAATGTGCTTCTCTGATCAGAAGCCTTATATAATACGAAAGCCCATTCTTGGACATGGGTCTCGAGGGTTTCTTGATGGCACACCATAAGGCTTCTGACTGTCCTCGGAGAGGTTTAGACCTCTTTAGATAATATTTGAGAGCTCTGACAGGGCAAAGAACTCTCTCAAGTTCGTTACCTACCATGTTGGAAAGGCTAGGTATCTCGAACGATCTAGGCCAAGGACGTGAAGGAAGCTCGTTCTTTGCTAGGAATCCAAGCTGGAAAGAACATGTAGCAGACTCGGTCGTGAAACCAATGTTCTTGCTGAAGGCATGAACCTCACTGACTCTTTTAGCTGTTGCCAGGCAAACGAGAAAAAGAGTCTTGAGGGTAAGGTCCTTGAATGAAGCTGACTGGAGAGGTTCGAACCTAGATGTCATAAGGAACCTTAAGACTACGTCTAAATTCCAGCCTGGAGTGGAAAGACGACGATCTTTAGACGTCTCAAAAGACTTAAGAATGTCTTGAAGGTCCTTGTTGGAAGACAGGTCCAAACCTCTATGGCGGAGAACTGAGGCCAACATACTCCTATATCCCTTAATCGTAGGAGCTGAAAGGGATCTCTCATTTCTAAGATGAAGCAGGAAGTCAGCTATTTGGGTCACAGAGGTATTGGTAGAGGATATTGAATTGGCTCTACACCAGCTTCGGAAGACCTCCCACTTAGACTGGTAGACCCTACGAGTGGAAACCCTCCTTGCTCTGGCAATAGCCCTGGCTGCCTCCTTCGAAAAGCCTCGAGCTCTAGCGAATCTTTCGACAGTCTGAAGGCAGTCAGTTGAAGAGCGTGGAGGTTTGGATGTAACCTGTCTACGTGAGGTTGACGTAGAAGGTCCACTCTTAGAGGTAGAGTCCTGGGGAAGTCTACTAGCCATTGTAGTACCTCTGTGAACCATTCTCTTGCAGGCCAAAGGGGAGCAACCAGCGTCAGCCGTGTCCCTTCGTGCGAGACGAATTTCTGCAGAACCTTGTTGATTATCTTGAACGGAGGGAATGCGTACAGGTCGAGATGGGACCAGTTCAGTAGAAAGGCATCCACATGAACTGCTGCAGGGTCTGGAACAGGAGAACAAAACAGAGGAAGTCTCTTGGTCATGGAGGTGGCAAACAGATCTATGGTAGGTTGACCCCACAAGGTCCAAAGTCTGTTGCACACACTCTTGTGGAGGGTCCATTCCGTGGGAATGACCTGATTCCTTCTGCTCAGACGATCTGCTGACACGTTCATATTGCCCTGGATGAACCTCGTGACTAGAGAGAGGTTTCGACTTCTTGACCAAATGAGGAGGTCCCTTGCGATCTCGTAAAGGCTCCTCGAATGGGTCCCCCCTTGCTTGGAGATGTAAGCCAAGGCTGTGGTGTTGTCCGAGTTCACCTCCACCACTTTGCCTAGCAGGAGGGACTTGAAGTTCAACAGGGCTAGATGAACTGCCAGCAGTTCCTTGCAGTTGATGTGGAGAGATCGTTGTTCCTCGTTCCACATTCCGGAGCATTCCTTTCCGTCCAAGGTTGCACCCCAGCCCGAGTCCGATGCATCTGAGAAGAGATGAAGATTGGGGGTCTGAATGGCCAAGGATAGACCCTCTCTGAGAAGAAGGTTGTGCTTCCACCACAGGAGAGTGGTCTTCATCTCTTGGTTGATAGGGATAGAGATTGCTTCCAGGGTAGAACTCTTGTCCCAATGAGCTGCAAGGTGGAATTGAAGAGGGCGGAGGTGGAGTCTGCCCAGCTCGACAAACAGGGCTAGGGACGAGAGAGTCCCTGTGAGACTCATCCACTGTCTCACTGAGCAACTGTTCCTCTTCAGCATGCTCATGATGCACTCTAGGGCTTGGCTTATCCTGGGGGCCGATGGAAAAGCCCGAAAACTCTGACTCTGAATTTCCATTCCCAGATACACGATGGATTGTGAGGGAATGAGTTGAGATTTTTCCAAATTGACTAATAGACCCAGGTCTCTGATAAGGTCTAAAGTCCAATGAAGATTCTCCAGACAACGACGACTCGAGGAGGCTCTCAACAGCCAGTCGTCTAGGTAGAGGGAGGCTCTGATGTTTGACAAGTGAAGGAACTTGGCTACATTCCTCATCAGAAGGGTAAAGACCATAGGAGCTGTGCTTAGGCCAAAACACAGGGCTTGGAATTGGTAGACGACCTTTCCGAAAACGAATCTTAGGAAAGGTTGGGAGTCTGGATGAATCGGAACGTGAAAATAAGCATCTTTCAAGTCCAATGAGACCATCCAGTCCTCCTGTCTGACCGCTGCTAAGACCGACTTGGTCGTCTCCATCGTGAACGTCAGCTTGGTGACATACTCGTTGAGAGCGCTGACGTCCAGGACAGGTCTCCAACCTCCTGTCTTCTTGGCCACAAGAAAGAGGCGGTTGTAGAAGCCCGGGGATTGATGGTCCCGGACTACAACCACAGCCTTCTTCTGCACAAGAAGCGACACCTCCTGGTGCAAAGCTAGCCTCTTGTCCTCCTCTTTGTAGTTGGGAGAGAGGTTGATGGGCGAAGTGGTCAGAGGTGGTTGAAGGAAGAATGGAATCCTGTAACCGAACCTCAGCCAACTGACAGACTGTGCGTCTGCACCTCTCATCTCCCAAGCTCGCCAGAAGGTCTTGAGTCTGGCTCCTACTGTCGTCTGGAGAATCGGAGAGTCAGTGTTTTCCTTTGGATGGCTTGGATCCTTTCCTGGACTTGCCTCTGTAAGAGTCTGGACGGGAGCTTCCTCGGCTGGGGGCTCTACCACGAAAGGGCGGTATGAATCTAGTCGCAGGGGTATCAGTCACTGGGGAGCGGTAAGTCTTAGGGGCTGAGGTGGAAGCCTTAGACTTACGAGCCGAAGAAGCCACAAGATCGTGCGTGTCTTTCTGAATCAAAGCAGCCGACAAATCTTTAATGAGCTCTTCGGGAAAAATAAACTTCGAAAGAGGAGCAAACAGAAGTTGTGAACGTTGGCAAGGGGTAATGCTGGCGGAAAGGAAAGAACACAGCTGTTCCCTTTTCTTCAAAACCCCTGACACGAACAAGGACGCTAGCTCGCCCGATCCGTCTCTGATGGCCTTATCCATACAGGACATTAACAGCATGGCAGAATCTTTGTCCGTATGGGAGGTTTTCTTGCTGAGGGCCCCCAGGCACCAGTCTAGAAAATTAAACATTTCAAACGCTCTAAACACTCCTTTAAGCAAGTGATCCAAGTCCGAAAAGGTCCAACACACTTTTGAGCGTCTCATAGCAGATCTTCGAGGCGAGTCTACCAGACTTGAGAAGTCAGCCTGGGCAGAGGCAGGTATTCCCAAGCCTGGTGCTTCCCCTGTGGCATACCAAACGCTCGCTTTCGAAGTGAGCTTCGTTGGAGGGAACATGAAGGAAGTCTTGCCAAGAAGTTGCTTAGACTGCAGCCATTCCCCTAGGATCCTAAAAGCCCTCTTGGAGGATCTAGCTAGGACAAGCTTGGTATAGGAAGACTGAGCTTGTTGCACTCCCAGCGAAAACTCAGATGGTGGAGAGCGGGGTATAGCTGAGACAAAATGGTCTGGATAAACCTCCCTGAGAAGAGCCAAGACCTTGCGAAAATCAAGAGACTGTGGAGAGGGTCTGGAGTCGTCCACGTCCGAAGAGGGATCAAGGTGTGCTTCCTCATCATCCGAAATCTCAACCCCAGAATGAGGCGACGGGATCGGATACGAATGCTGAACCGCAGAGTCAGAACGAGCAGGAACAACAACAGAGGT
Source organism: Palaemon carinicauda (assembly GCF_036898095.1). Classification (NCBI taxonomy): domain Eukaryota; kingdom Metazoa; phylum Arthropoda; class Malacostraca; order Decapoda; family Palaemonidae; genus Palaemon; species Palaemon carinicauda. The sequence goes on along the minus strand of NC_090725.1, from coordinate 3,092,981 downwards.
GGAAGGAGGAGGTGCAGCAAGTTCCTGTTCCTGTGGTATGAGTGAAGCGTGAATAGATCGAGGCTGTGCAGAACAAGGTAAAGTTCCAGCAAGCAGAGATGTCTGAGTAGCAGGATCAGGGTGCACGGGTAGAGCTCGGTGCAGCAGCTGAGCAGACTGACTCACAGGTGGAAGAGGTTCAACATCGTACGCCTGGCAGATGGAGCTGCGACTGGGTGCAGCGAGTGCAGGCGGGTGCAGCACAGGCTGAACCGGTGCAGGAGGCTGGTGCACCACCGGTGCAGGCGGGTGCAGCAAAGGCTGAACGGGTGCAGGAGGTTGGTGCACCACCGGTGCAGGCGGGTGCAGCACAGGCTGAACGGGTGCAGGAGGTTGGTGCACCACCGGTGCAGGCGGGTGCAGCACAGGCTGAACGGGTGCAGGAAGTTGGTGCACCACCGGTGCAGGAGGGTGCAGCACAGGCTGAACCGGTGCAGGAGATAGGTGCACCACAGGTGCAGGAGGTGCAGCACTCTCAGCACGACACTCACGCATCAGGTCCGAAAGCTGAGCTTGCATGGACTGAAGCATAGACCACTTGGGATCAGCAGAGACAGTAGCAGACTGAGGTAAAGCCATAACAGTGGTTGCACCACCGGTGCAGCTCTGTTGTACCTTACTCCTCTTGGGCGGAGTACAATCGCTAGAAGACTGAGGCGAGTCAGAGCTGAGCCAACGACTGCAACCTGGCTGAGCACTCGTGGGTTGGACTCTGCGTTTAAGAGGTCTAGAGACCTGAGACCAACGATTCTTCCCCGAGAGAAGATCAGCGGACGAGCGGAAGACGGGCTCAATCGTCTGCAAGTGGGAGTGACGGTCTGTGGTAGACACGCCCGCAACCACTGAGGATGATTCTGTGCGCCTAACAAGGCCTGCCGAACCCTTATGCCCTTCGACATTGCTTCTCCCCTGGGCTTGGGAGCTTGCAAGAGGTCCCGGACTGGGAGAACGACTGGCTCGCACAGAAAAATCCCCACGCACCACACTGGCACTAACACTAGTACAAGGCACTGCACCGACACTAGCACTCGTCACAGCACTGGCACTAACTTCACCCACTGCACTCTTGGCCTTCAACTCTTTCACTTCGGCCATCAGAGACTTATGGTCACTTACCACTGACTCTACCTTATCGCCTAAAGCCTGAATAGCACGTAAAACCACTGACATATCAGGCGGAGGGCACACAGTAGGATCGGGGGTAGCCACTACAGGGGTAGGATCAGGAAGAGGATCATGAGATGAGGAAAATAAAGAAGAGTGAGAAGAACTCCTCCTAGCTCTAATTCTCTCTAACTTAGAAGAATACTTTAAAAGTCGGACAAAATCCAATTCCGAAAGACCGGCGCATTCCTCACATCGATTTTCCAACTGACAGGGTCTGTCCCTACAGTCAGAACAAGCGGTGTGAGGATCTACCGAGACCTTCGGAATACGTCTATTGCAAGACCTACAACGTCTATGGGAGGGGGCTTGCGAAATGTCAGACATTTTGTTTCAAGAGAAGTCAAAGGGAGATCCAAAAAAAAAAACAAGCAAAAATTCGTTAACCGTTAAACTGAATTAAATAAAAGCTATCTAGCTAATATCAGAAGGTTTCCAGTAATGCGACAGCCGTAAATCAAAGAGAATACATCACCAAATAAGCGAAAATAAACTCGAAGACCATGAGCGTATCCCAGAACGTCTAGCCGGAGGCACGACAGAGGAATAATTGAGGAGGTGTCAACAAGAAGTACTTGAGTACCTGGCCACAGGTGGCGCTGTTAGTACACCCCCTTCTAGTATTGTGATAGCTGGCGTATCCCTCCTTAGATTTCTGTCGGGCAACGGAGTTGACAGCTACATGATTATCGGGTAAGTTTAATATTGAAAATTATATATTATGTCCAAATGAATAATAAATGACAGAGGAAAAACTTTTTAAAAATTCAATTAATTTACAGTATAGCACTAAAAATATCATAATGTACTTACATAAATACATAATTGCTAATATCTTATGAGGTTTACAATCTTCTATTATTATTTTGTCTTGCCAAAGATGATTTCTACAATATGCCAATGACCTTTCTCTTCTGCCTCTTGTGCTGGAGTGTTATTAGATAAATTTAATATATCTTTTGTAGCTCCCCATTCAATCAAAAGACGCGCACCTTGCGCAAACCCACGTACGCCACAGTAGTGCAAGGGGGTGTTTCCACAGGCATCTTTTAGGTCAACCTTTGCCCTGTTGGCCAATAAAGCTTCCATCATGGAAAGATTTGAGCTTTGTGCTGCAAGATGGAGGGGCGTCAACTGTTTGCTACGTGTCTGTAAATCAGGGTCCGCTCCTTGGGATAAAAGTATCTTGGCCAAGAGGAGATGACCATGCATTACAGCCACATGTAGAGCCGTGCTCCCATCGGCATTGCACGAATTAATTGATGTTGCCTTAAAGGAACCTGCAGGCTCCTGTGTGTACTGCAACATGGGCAAGCAATTAGAGCACTGACACAATGGATGACACAATGATTTCGGGGAAGATAGCTCATGGGACGGATTTGAATCTTCCTTAATGTTGAGGTAATAGCATACCAACTTGATATCACCAACGGCTACAAATTTCAGCAACTTTTCGATCCTCTTCATTTCCTTTGCACTCTCAGAAGAAAATAGCTGACTTGGATTATCTGAACACTCAAAAGACCCTTCCGAGTGAAGTAAAGGTCTACGTCCACCCACATCTACTCTGATGAAGCCATGTAACTTCTCATTGTCCTTCTTTGTTTTAGCATCTAAAATCATTTTTGTAATGTGAAAATTATGAGCACACTCAATTGGGGTCAGCTTTCTGTTATTTCTTATTTTCAAATCAAGACCCAAAGCTATAAATCTTTCCAAGAGAAGTTCAACAATTGATGTATAACCCCATCGACATGCCAAGTGCAAGGGAGTATCAAGTACATTATTCTGTGCATTGATATCTAAATCACAGCCAACAGATTCTGCATAAAAAAGTAAGGCCTTGACACAACCTAAATGTCCATTTAATGAACACAAATGTAAGGGAGTATTTGAATCACTATCACACTTGTTCATTTCAGCACCTGCATGGAGCAAAAGTAGAAGAGCATTCTGATGACCACGCTGTGCTGCATAGTGCAAGGGTGTTGCACCTCTGAAGTCGGTAGCATCTAAATCTGAACCTAAACTTATCAAAAGCTCAACAACAGTTGGCCTACCAAAAATGCAAGCAACATGCAAGCCAGTATAACCTCTCTCATCACGTGTATGGACAGTGGGTAACAAATTTTTCTTTGGCTTTGATACGAGCCGTTCACACTTATCACAAGAGCAAAGAGGATGACACAACTGTGCATCTGCCTCTGTTATTACTGGCTCTCTCTCTACACTATCTTGAAATGGATTGTACTTTCCATCAAGAATGTCCTTCACATCATCTGCCTTACCCAAGCGAATGCATTCAAAGTATCGTGCAGTGGGATCTACTCCTTTATATGCAAGGGCTTCCTCCATACTTCTAAGGACTGGACTTGAAGTGCTATCTGGCTGTATAACACTATCAGCTTCTGGTGAGGTAGAACCCATAAAAGCACCTGAATCAATATGTTGTATAGCTGCCTCTAAGGATGAAATATTAAAACTTTGTTCTCCACTTTCAGCACCCAATGCAGAAAAACGAAAGAGCTTTAAAAAGGTTATTTGGGCATACCAGTTTGGGATATTGGCTTTCACTACTAGAAACACTATTACTGGCAAAAGTATATCAGAAGAAAGAATACTACAGTGCGTCATTACGACAGAAATGGATCTCTTCAAACATCCAAGTTTCCCCAAAGGTGATGTGAAACCTTCAATGTTGGAAAACTCAAATTTTGCTTTTGTCAAGCAACCAGAAAGTTGAGGATCTATGTCTAAATCTCGCACTTGTAAATCAGATAGATTCTTTATTGTACGATTCAACCGTGCATCCTCAACAGCAGTACAGGCAGTGATACCTTTCATTAAACTCTTATAAATCCCATGTAACATGTAGGTCTCCACAGCTAATTTAACAGCATCAAGAAGATACTGATCTCCTCTTGTCTTTTGCTTCAAGCGAGAGTTTTCCGACAGAGTTACCTGAATAGCCTCTGAGAAAAGTTCACTACATAGGTCTCGTAATACAGGTAGAGATTCTTCCTCTAATTTTGACCTCTCAGTAAGAAATGCACGGATGAGGCCATCCAGTTTCGATAAAGTTTTCTCTCCACCAGCTTCTGTCCACAGTAAATCGAAGCAGTCACGAAGGTTAGAAAGCACCACTAAATTAGACGTATTAGTTGGCAAAGCCTGCGAGGCGTACAGGGGGTCTTCAAGGCACAGCACTTTATACTTGCGATTTTCTTCATCATAAAATGTCTCGTCAAATAAAACATGAACTGAATGGGGGTTAGAAACATCGTTCTGTAGCACCTTACCTCTCTTAGGAGGTGTGCAGTCACCTGATGACTGCGGAGAGTCAGAGCTAATCCAATGACTGCAACCAGGTTGTAGAGCTCTTGAGGTCTGGACTTTGCGTTTGAGAGGTCTAGAGACCTGAGTCCAGCGTTTTCTCCCTGACATTTCTTCTGCAGACGAGTAAAAGACGGGCTCAATCGTCTGCGGGTGGGAGTGACGGTCTCTGTAAGACACGCCCGCAACCACCGAGGATACTTCTGTGCGCCGATCAAGGCCTGCCGAACCCTTTTGCCCTTCGACATTGCTTCTCCCCTGGGCTTGGGAGCTTGCAAGAGGTCCCGGACTGGGAGGACGACTGGCACGCACAGAAGTACCCTCACGCACCACACTGACACTGACACTAGCACTTGGCACCGCACTGACACTAGCACTTGTCACAGCACTGGCACTATCACCTCCCACTGCACTTTTGACCTTAAGTTCTTTGACTTCTGCCATAAGAGACTTATGGTCACTAACCACCGATTCCACTTTGTCACCTAAAGCCTGAATGGCACGCAAAACATCGGACATATCAGGTTGAGCACAAATAGTAGGTTCGGGGGTAGCCACTACAGGGGGAGGAAAAGGTTGAGGATCATGAGGTGAGGAAAAAAGTGAAGAGCGAGAAGAACTCCTCCTAACTCTCTCTCTCTCTAACTTGGTTGAATATTTCAGGAATCGAACAAATTCAAGTTCCGAAAGTCCGGCGCATTCCTCACATCGATCTTCCAACTGACAGGGTCTTTCCCTACAGTCAGAACAAGCGGTGTGAGGATCAACCGAGGCCTTCGGAATACGCCTATTACAAGACCTACATCGTCTATGGGGTGGGGCTTGTGAAAGGTCAGACATCTTGAAACAAAGAGTTAGTCAAGGGGGATTCCAAATCAAGCAAAAAGATCGTTAACCATTAAACAGAACTAAATAAAAGCTATCTAAGCTAATAGAGAAGTTTCCAGTATAGCGACAGCCGAAATCTTAGAGAAATACTTCACCAAAAGCCGTGAACAATAATCCAAGATATAAGCGTATCCCAGAACGTCTTGCCGGAAGCACGACAGAGGAAAAATTGAGGAGGTGTCAACAAGAAGTACTGCAGTACCTGGCCACAGGTGGCGCTGGTGAGTACACCCCCTTCTAGTATAGTGATAGCTGGCGTATCCCTCCCGTAGAATTCTGTCGGGCAACGGAGTTGACAGCTTCATGATTATCGGGTAAGTTTAATATTGAAAAAAGCAACCGCAAACAAGTGAGATGGCACTCCCGTAGGAGCATGCATTGCATACAGGTGAGTTGGCGCACTTAGGAGCATACGAGCACATACAGTAATAGTATGTTAATGCATAATAGCGCTCTAACGGGAATACAAACACGTGAGATTACAGTATCAGAGCGTGCGATCGCAAATGGGCATGAGAAATAGTAGAAGTCGCAAACATGTAACTTTGATCAATAACTTTGAAAGGACTAATCGTCAAAACAAAATGGGAAAGGGAGACAGTGCCCTTTATTTTTCCAACTGGCAGTGTGTTCTAAATCTGATGAACGTATGGATCTGCTGCCGGTACTAGGAGACGAAGGTGCGGCTGAGGCGAGGGAAAACTTCAAGTTCTACTTCTATCGACAGTGTGCAAGGATGCTTCATTTCTCAGTTACAATGGCAGCATCAACACTACTACTCAATAGCAAGGGAATAAACAGCAACAGGAAAGCTGTTAAAAGGAACTAATAGTGTATACCATCAGGTTACACAGCTGTCAGTGGGGCTTTTCAGTCACCCAACAGTAACTACCAAACATTTGAAGTTCCAGCCAGGCTGTAAACATATAGTAATCTAATTAAAGGATAACGGTTTGTATTCGTGTAAGAACAAAATATCCTTCAAATACACTGTCAAGCAACAGCCCAGATATACTAAAACTTTATTCATCTGAATATAGCCTATACGACTTTGTGGGTTATTAGTAAGATTAGAAGTACAGTAAACAGGCATGATTTCTGCCTCAATCTCTTACTGTATTTTGCCATCCTACCCTTCTCAAACAAGATTAAGTTCTTGCTCAAAATATAGAATTTTAATTTTAGTTAAGCTTGAAATCCAAAACCATCAGTTTTTGTACACAGTACTTAAAATTTAACATCTAGAAATTGCAATAGAAGCAGGGGAAGGAAGAGAAGACAATTGACAAACTAAGAATATTTACAGGTATATTCTGATATAAATAGACCATAAACAGATGGAAATGGAAAGACATGTCTAAGGCCTTTGTCCTGCAGTGGACTAGTTACAGCTGATGAAGATGATGACTAAAAAAAATTTTCAAGTACACTGTGAGCCCTTAAAAAATATACTGAACGTTACTATTTTAAAAGTAAATTATATTTTTTGTCCAAATGAATAACAAATGTCAATGTCAGAGGAAAAACTTTTTAAAAATTAAATTCATATATAACACTAAAAATATCATAATGTACTTACATAAATACATAATTGCTAATATCTTATGAGGTTTACAATCTTCTATTATTATTTTGTCTTGCCAAAGATGATTTCTACAATATGCCAATGACCTTTCTCTTCTGCCTCTTGTGCTGGAGTGTTATTAGATAAATTTAATATATCTTTTGTAGCTCCCCATTCAATCAAAAGACGCGCACCTTGCGCAAACCCACGTACGCCACAGTAGTGCAAGGGGGTGTTTCCACAGGCATCTTTTAGGTCAACCTTTGCCCTGTTGGCCAATAAAGCTTCCATCATGGAAAGATTTGAGCTTTGTGCGGCAAGATGGAGGGGCGTCAACTGTTTGCTACGTGTCTGTAAATCAGGGTCCGCTCCTTGGGATAAAAGTATCTTGGCCAAGAGGAGATGACCGTGCATTACAGCCACATGTAGAGCCGTGCTCCCATCGGCATTGCACGAATTAATTGATGTTGCCTTAAAGGAACCTGCAGGCTCCTGTGTGTACTGCAACATGGGCAAGCAATTAGAGCACTGACACAATGGATGACACAACGATTTCGGGGAAGATAGCTCATGGGACGGATTTGAATCTTCCTTAATGTTGAGGTAATAGCATACCAACTTGATATCACCAACCGCTACAAATTTCAGCAACTTTTCGATCCGCTTCATTTCCTTTGCACTCTCAGAAGAAAATAGCTGACTTGGATTATCTGAACACTCAAAAGACCCTTCCGAGTGAAGTAAAGGTCTACGTCCACCCACATCTACTCTGATGAAGCCATGTAACTTCTCATTGTCCTTCTTTGTTTTAGCATCTAAAATCATTTTTGTAATGTGAAAATTATGAGCACACTCAATTGGGGTCAGCTTTCTGTTATTTCTTATTTTCAAATCAAGACCCAAAGCTATAAATCTTTCCAAGAGAAGTTCAACAATTGATGTATAACCCCATCGACATGCCAAGTGCAAGGGAGTATCAAGTACATTATTCTGTGCATTGATATCTAAATCACAGCCAACAGATTCTGCATAAAAAAGTAAGGCCTTGACACAACCTAAATGGCCATTTAATGAACACAAATGCAAGGGAGTATTTGAATCACTATCACACTTGTTCATTTCAGCACCTGCATGGAGCAAAAGTAGAAGAGCATTCTGATGACCACGCTGTGCTGCATAGTGCAAGGGTGTTGCACCTCTGAAGTCGGTAGCATCTAAATCTGAACCTAAACTTATCAAAAGCTCAACAACAGTTGGCCTACCAAAAATGCAAGCAACATGCAAGCCAGTATAACCTCTCTCATCACGTGTATGGACAGTGGGTAACAAATTTTTCTTAGGCTTTGATACGAGCCGTTCACACTTATCACAGGAGCAAAGAGGATGACACAACTGTGCGTCTGCCTCTGTTATTACTGGCTCTCTCTCTACACTATCTTGAAATGGATTGTACTTTCCATCAAGAATGTCCTTCACATCATCTGCCTTACCCAAGCGAATGCATTCAAAGTATCGTGCAGTGGGATCTACTCCTTTATATGCAAGGGCTTCCTCCATACTTCTAAGGACTGGACTTGAAGTGCTATCTGGCTGTATAACACTATCAGCTTCTGGTGAGGTAGAACCCATAAAAGCACCTGAATCAATATGTTGTATAGCTGCCTCTAAGGATGAAATATTAAAACTTTGTTCTCCACTTTCAGCACCCAATGCAGAAAAACGAAACAGCTTTAAAAAGGTTATTTGGGCATACCAGTTTGGGATATTGGCTTTTACTACTAGAAACACTATTACTGGCAAAAGTATATCAGAAGAAAGAATACTACAGTGCGTCATTACGACAGAAATGGATCGCTTCAAACATCCAAGTTTCCCCAAAGGTGATGTGAAACCTTCAATGTTGGAAAACTCAAATTTTGCTTTTGTCAAACAACCAGAAAGTTGTGGATCTATGTCTAAATCTCGCACTTGTAAATCAGATAGATTCTTTATCGTACGATTCAACCGTGCATCCTCAACAGCAGTACAGGCAGTGATACCTTTCATTAAACTCTTATAAATCCCATGTAACATGTAGGTCTCCACAGCTAATTTAACAGCATCAAGAAGATACTGATCTCCTCTCGTCTTTTGCTTCAAGCGAGAGTTTTCCGACAGAGTTACCTGAATAGCCTCTGAGAAAAGTTCACTACATAGGTCTCGTAATACCGGTAGAGATTCTTCCTCTAATTTTGACCTCTCAGTAAGAAATGCACGGATGAGGCCATCCAGTTTCGATAAAGTTTTCTCTCCACCAGCTTCTGTCCACAGTAGATCGAAGCAGTCACGAAGGTTAGAAAGCACCACTAAATTAGACGTATTAGTTGGCAAAGCCTGCGAGGCATAAAGGGGGTCTTCAAGGCACAGCACTTTATACTTGCGATTTTCTTCATCATAAAATGTCTCGTCAAATAAAACATGAACTGAATGGGGGTTAGAAACATCGTTCTGTAGCACCAGCAAGTTTCCCTTCAACACAACATCTCTGTCCGCTAACGTTCGCAAATGCGTTTCAGGTAATTCTTCACTAGGCACCAAAATATGAGCTAAAACATCATCCTGACCTAGAGCATACTTAGGTAATACCCCGGCCCTCGGCACGCAAATAATCCATCCAGAAAGAACAGCTTTCTCGAAGACATCCACATATTCTCCCTTGAGCACTTGGAAGAAGGTGTTCTCTTCCAAGTCCTCGTCGTACCTCTCCATTGATTACACCTTCAAAATCGGTCACGGGACACCATTCGCTTCCCTGTCCCTCCCACAAAGAACCGGTTGTAAGCCTACACTGTCAACGTCCCCGTTCATCGACATTCGATATCGTATTAAAGATACGGATTCTTTTTACAGACACATCCCGTGACATGGAAAGGCAGACGATCCCCAGACGACAGACTTAACTTCCGGGGAGTAGGTAACACAGTTACCAGGGTTGCCAGGTTTTCCAAATGAAAAAAAAGGCAACGTCTGATCAACTGCAGCTTTAAAAGGCCAACCAAATAGTAAAAAAAAAGGCCGAAAATATAGCATTTAGGGCTGACCAATTTAAAAAAGGCCGATTTCAGGTATCTAGCATGAAAAGAGGCCAAATTTGGAGTTTTTGGCCCGAGAAATGCCAACCTGGCAACCCTGACAGTTACCAGAATGTAAACAGCTGATCCCAAATATTAGTATTGTTTCGCAATTTACAGCAGGGAAACTCGCAGTATCATTGAGTTTCAAAATTCGCATACAAACAATAAAATTGACACTTTTAGACAATCCAAATTATAACTTTCTAGAGAGAAAGAATGGGAGTTGTGTACTCGTTATAAGACAACCGAATCCAGATTTAGAACATTACTTCACCCAATGATATGGTTAATCAATGTTTTTTTTTTATACTAAATGAGTTCATCTACAAATAAGAATGACGACTTATATAAACGTCATAACCCAAATAACACTTGGTGTTTTAATCAATACATTTACGTTGAATTTTTAGAAAGGGAGGATAAAAATAAAAATAAACTTTGTTTACCATTAGTTACATATAGATACATATGCCAAAATGGACATGACACAATATATGAAATTGTTGGCAACATATCGTTTTACAGAAAACACATCTTTAGACAAATACATTATTCTCAAACGGGAGTGGTAGATAGCTCAAACAGTAATCCACCTTGCAGCTGGCCATCTATGACTGAACAAGACGGTAATAAAGTTACATTGGATATGGCGAATTTATTTCTAAAACTTGAAGATGTTAACTATGAACATAAGCCATATGAGTATTAACACTGATAGTCTTCTTAGGAATAAAAACGTCATAATAAAACTACAACTGGTCACAAATATTCAACGACCGATAAACAAAAGGTTTACTGAACTTACTACGTAATAAAGCATTAAGGGTAAGGGTAATGTTCAGTGTCGTTAAGACTAACGCGAGTGGTTCCAATAAAAGACTTAATCGATTTGGAATGGGCCAGATGCTATACAAAATTATAATACACCAACTATGAACACAAAAATCATTAAAAACCATTCTTTAATGAGCTGTTAGAACAAAATCGATGTTTAAATCTCGATACATAAAAAATTGAAAGTATTCACATTAATAAAGTATCTATTATTTACATAGAAACTGCTATAGCAATACATGCAATATATATAAGATATAGACATTGTTGTAATTATATTCAACACAGATTTTTGTGAGAAAAAATAAATTGAACACGGCCATATCATCCGAAGATTGGCCGATTACATAAGCTATTCCAACAACAGAATGCGGCAAAATTCTGTTATTAATGTGTTCATACCATATTATATTGGGTAATATCATACTAAAATAAAACACTCGTTGATTATAACACCGTACATATCAATATAAATTTGAGCTCGCCTAAGGTAGATTCAACTGAAAAGGGTAACATTGCCCGAGTCAGTGGCCAAAGTGAAAACTGACTTACACAGATTGTGATTCATAAATAGAGTATAATTTCGCTCACGTTCATATAGTTTTCAAAAGAGAGAAATGTCTTTAATGAAATTTATTCCTTAAAACACGTCGGGTTACTTGTCTAGGAAACATTTAATATACTATATATTATGACATTTATGAAAGATGAGTCTCATGCAAATAACAGATGATGGAATTGATGCGAATGTACAAATCGGTGTCATGATAAAGACCAGGAGAGAGAGAGAGAGAGAGAGAGAGAGAGAGAGAGAGAGAGAGAGAGAGAGAGAGAGAGAGAGCGCTTAAAGGTCTCTAAACGGGATTTTTTTTTAAAGGATGGAATTTATTGAGATTACGTACAAGAGTGGTATCACTTCGGTATCAAATGAAATAAGTTTATTAAGACGTCTTTATTACATGAGAGAGAGAGAGAGAGAGAGAGAGAGAGAGAGAGAGAGAGAGAGAGAGAGAGAGAGAGAGAGAGAGAGAGAGGGGGGGGGCAAAGTCAGTGGCAGGCTACTTGAGCAGGCTAACTCGCTCATAGAGTCGCCACCTTTGTAAGGCTACGTCCCATATAACTCGCAACATAAATATTCCCATTTGTTATTCGGTTCTAGCATGTTAAGCCCATTCTTCACAGTTAAAATAGCCTCTCTCGTACCAACTTCCCCTACATGAACTAACGTAGAAGTGACAAACCTTCCCCTATTTCTATCACGTGGTGCCACTGCAGATTAAATAGCTGAAATCGCCCATTTCCTGTTGCGTATTCTGGAGCTTTCAGATATGCGACCCCAGGAAAAGTAACAGCCTCCCACCTGACATCAGATCGATGATATAAAGACTCGTTTATTTTCCAAGTACTACAATACGATTTGACAGATCACAATTTTTACGCTATATGATACTCATAAAAGCTTAAGAATGCATTTTCCGTTTGTGACATGACTATGAAAACGGACCTTACCCAAAATAAAGTAAAAAAGGTTATTCAGTGACTCCTGTTTATCGTGACTATTTGCTCGACCATACCTCTCTCTCTCTCTCTCTCTCTCTCTCTCTCTCTCTCTCTCTCTCTCTCTCTCTCTCTCTCTCTCTCTCTCTCTCTCTCTCTCTGCTGCTGCTTCCAGTTATTTGCGGTCTTGCCATATCATTAGGAGATCTAAGATTATATTTTTCCAATAAAATTAATTTTTTTTCTATAACATTTCTTATTATGAAGCCAAATATAGCCAGCAATAAACTTATAGGATATGTTCTCATTTCCGGAGATTTAGAAGCTAGTCCACCTTATGAATGAACGCCACCAATATATTTTTATGAATTTTATTTACCATACGATTTTTGCAACCTTATCTGAAAGTTTCTGCCATGCCCAAGGAGGTATTCACATGAATGGTGTCTGCTAATTATATTTGGGTAATGTATTATAAAAAAATAATAAGTTCTTCTTTCGCAACAATAACTAACAAAGAAACAACGTGTTAGGGATGAGACAGAACCCTCCCTTTGATTGAGGACCATACAATTCAAGTCTACAGTAAATTTACTAGTGTTGACAGAGATGCAGTTAATTTTTAAATTAAAATATATGGAAACCTCCCAAAACCTCTCTGAAGCGTGTGACGTAATAATACATAGGTTGCAACGGTAGATATTGTATGATATCTGAGTTGCAACATAGGCCATTCTTTGAAGAATAATAATTTCCCCCTTACCATTTATCGTGACTTCTCACAAAATATGCTATTCATTTCCGCATGAAAATAAAACTTGATTATGGGTAACACAAAGCTCTCAGAGAGAGAGAGAGAGAGAGAGAGAGAGAGAGAGAGAGAGAGAGAGAGAGAGAGAGAGAGAGAGAGAGAGAGAGAGAATTAGTTCATAAAGGTGGACTTGAAGGATGAATACTATCATAACACAACCTATTCACATTTACCAAACATCTTCACTTAGACAATATTCAACCTCTCAGTGTTAACAATTGTAAGGGCAAACGTGATATCCTCATATGCTTGTAGACACATCTAATAATTCCCTCACTTTCTTCAGAAACTTCTAAGACAGCAATTTAGCGTATCTTCTAAAAACATACCGAACTTAACAATAATTTCCCTGTTGGAGCCCCTGGGCTTATAGCATCTTGCTTTTCCAACTAGGGTTGTAGCTTGGATAGTAATAATAATAATAATGACATTCGCATAAAGATGTAAATAATCCAAGCTTATGCACATTTTTAAAAAAATATTGGCTATACTTTCTGGTTATATTCTCAAAATATCATCATTTCAATTTGTACACGAAATTACAACAAACATGTTAAACGATGTGGTTGTTCTAATTGCATAACACCTTGTACGGTGCTTGAATGGGCTACTGCTGCTAATGTATATGAACAAAGCGAATACAACCAATTTCCTAATATCGCAAAAGGGTCTGCCCCTCTCTTTTATTCTTCTCCTGTACTTCTCTTTCTCCCTATTTCCTTAATATTTCCCATCCCGAGTACCTGCCTTTGAGCTATAAACTGGATTGTATCCAGGGGTACTCTTCCTTTCCCCACTTCCCTATTATTATTATTATTATTATACGAACCAGAGCAGTTGGAACAAGTAATATTTCGATAATGAAGCCACCATTGGATAAAATCTGTCAATTCGCTAAAATTATGTTAAGTATAATGAACATAACCCGCCATCTCTCTCTCTCACGAGGTGCCTCACACTGAGGGACCTGGGGGAACCCAAACAAAAAATAAGGCAAATAAGGTAAGGTAAGGCTCTCTCTCTCTCTCTCTCTCTCTCTCTCTCTCTCTCTCTCTCTCTCTCTCTCTCTCTCTCTCTCTCTCTCTCTCTCTCTCCACCGACATGATGTTATCAACCTCGAGCAGTTCGCGCCAAAACCTTTGACATTGGTTGGGTACATTTGTTGTGTTCAAACTTCAAAGAAATCACAACCAAAAACGATGTGGTGTGTCAATGAAACCCTCATTTCAAAGCTTTGTTTGATGGATTGCGCTCCAACAAGGTCTACATTATATATATAAACTTACAACAAGCACGAGGCAAAGGAAAAATAATTGCTCCCCAGTTCGTCTAAACTTCGGCTATTTGATAAGATCAGCTTAAAAGTTCACACTAAAAGTCTCTTACCGTTGAACTAATTAACATGGAATGTGAAAAGTAACATTTGATTTCTATTAAACCTGGTGATCATATTAGTTACTATGAAGTTTACTTACTTGAATCTGTCCACGATTAGCCTTATGCAGAGCCATGGCGGGGGCTGTCAAACACGAAGACATCTTAGCACGAATGTTTTCAGTCTAAACAGAAGAATATACTATTAAGTAGTCAGATCTGGCTTCCAACAAGCCCCCAACAACTTCCAAACACACTAAATTTAACAAATACGATAGCTCAAACCAAGACAGAACAAGTTTACGATGCTTGCCGCAATAGCCGGTGGTAAAGTGGTACAATACTTCATTCAAGGCCCAAGTTCAAATGGGGACCTATAACGCTGCCAGACGTAAAAATAACAATCTGTAAAACATTACAAATAATATTTACGATATTAATTAATAAGAATCACATAAATAGCTAATATCATCTTCAACTTCATCATAGCAAAATTTCCATATATACAATTTTTGGTCAATTTTTATCGATATCAATACATGGCAGTATAGCGATAAAGATTAAATGAATTGAATAATGGGTTGTTTTAAACTAGGATGTGAATTCTTTAGATTTTATCGGTGTATTTTGATATAGTTTTTATGAAACTTTTTTTCATAAGTTTTATACCAAACGTATCCACCACTTCCATGGCAACTATAGATATCCTACCATAAGCAATCTCGTTTCCATGGCAACGTTTGGTCTCGGAGTAAGCACATGTTGAAACTTCAAAGGTAAAGTACTGATTTCTAGTTAATTATTATTATTATTATTATTATTATTAAATGCTAAGCTACAACCCTAGTTGGAAAAGCAGGATGCTATAAGCCCAGGGGCCCCAACAGGGAAAATAGCCCAGTGAGGAAAGGAAATAAGGAAAATAGAACATTTTAGGAATAGTAACAATATTAAAATAAATACTTCCCATTTAAACCATAAAAACTTCAACAGAACAAGAGGAAGAGAAACTAGGTAGAAAAGTGTGCCCAAGTGTACCCTCAAGCAAGAGAACTCTAACCCAAGGCAGTGTAAGACCATGGTACAGAGGCTATGGCACTACCCAAGAATAGAGAACAATGGTTTGATTTTGGAGTGTAAACCCAAAATAGCGTAAATTTAACAATTAGCTTGTAAATACAAGGTTTATTCTTCATCATTGTAGGTTAATCTCACGTTTCACTTAAGCCCGTCATTTTTTATAATAATAAGGTTTATTATGCGAATCTACATAACATAAATGCAATGCTTTGTTTGTATTCAACCTAGCTCTTTCTGAAACATAAAGACTTATGATTGATTTTAAATCATTTCAGCAAACACGTGGAGCTGGAACATAAAATATGTATTGACCCAGGAAAGGAAAGGTGATAAACTTGATTGGAGTTAATAGCCTACTTTTCTTTTCGTGGCATGACACACACACACACACACACACACATATATATATATATATATATATATATATATATATATATATATATATATATATATATATATATATATATATATATATATATATATATATATACATATATGTATCAGCCGTCGCTAGTCCACTCTAGGACAAAGACGTCAGACATGCCCTTCCACTCCGTCTG
Organism: Palaemon carinicauda; assembly: GCF_036898095.1. Lineage (NCBI taxonomy): Eukaryota > Metazoa > Arthropoda > Malacostraca > Decapoda > Palaemonidae > Palaemon > Palaemon carinicauda. The sequence goes on along the minus strand of NC_090725.1, from coordinate 3,076,724 downwards.
TGCACGGTCTTTCTATGACAGTCCATACCAGCACATTTTCTTAGCTTGTCAATCAATTCTCCTCCTTCGTTGCAATCTCTAGCGACCCATTCCGTTATTCTTTTTGTCCATATATTATGCCATTATCATTACAATATGTGCCATGCCCACGTTTATTTCTTCTTCCTACTTGTTAGAATATCCTCTACTTAGTTTCCTCTTGTATCCATGATGCTCATTTCTCTCTCTCGTCGAGTTTTAACTAACTAACTTGATAAGTGTAGGACCATCTGGTTAAATGTTTTTTTTTTTTTTAAAGAAAGTAGCATTTTACGTTTCATAATCTCATTATGTTTACCAAAAGCTCTCCATCCCATGCTTATCCTTCTTTCTATTTCGGTCTCATGTTCTGGGGAAACACTGTTTGTCCTAAGTTCGTATATTCGCTAACAATATCTAGAGAGGTTCAATCATAACCCTTATTTATTGTCTCTGCATTGTCATTGAACATTATTTTAGTTTTACTCATATTAATTCCGTCCTACGTAATTTTTGTTTTGTCTATTCAAATCGTCTATCATCTTTAGTAATTTTTCCCATGATTCACTGAATAAAACATTGTCATTTACAAATCTTGAATCGTTAAGGTACAGTATTCCCTATTAATGACAATTCCTATATTTACCCCAATCTAAATTCTTTGAATGTGTGTGTTAGCACTCACAATTGTTAGTAACACTACAGTTAGCTGATTTTCCATAGCCTAGGCATACCTGATTCACAGCCAAGGTCAATAGGAGCATAATGGATCTTTAACAAAGCATGCAATAACTCTTATTCATGTCTAAATAATTTTACCCTAATGGGGGTTTTACACGGTCAAACATGTTGGCCAACACACTTGACAACACGACGTTTGAGAGAATGTTTGAACTTTGAACGTGTGAAAGGGGTAAACATGTTTGACCAACCGTTCACCAACGTATTGGACGGATGTCTGACGGGGCCTGACTTTTGTGGGCGGAGCTTGTTCGGTGCATGTCCATGTTTGAACGTGTGAACGGTCATCAGTGATCAGTCTCGAACCGTCATTCATACTCAAATCTCGCCGAGGTAACATCTATAATGAATGGAGTGACCATATTCAAAAGTTCTAAATATGTTGATTCATCCATGCGCATATAATTGCGTCATTCATCTGGGTCTAATTTCAGCTCTTTCATTAAATTGGTATGTGAAATTTGGTCCCTTATAAGCAACCAGTCCTTTGTCCATTTTGAACGCTTCCTTTTCGCACCGATTGAGTTTTGTCTGTCAGTTTGGTTTGAACATGTAAACACTCTTCAAACATGTTGTGTTGGAGGTTCGATGAGCGTGTTGGCCAACTTGCTTGACCGTGTAAAACCCCCTTAAGACTTGTGTTGCATGCACGGATATTTTTATATTGTGTGATGATCACGCTGTACATAATTTAACTAACATATAAAGAGTTGGTATTGTTGTTCAAGATACAGTAAGTGTTATTTATGTTCAATGGTATTTGAACTCAATAATTAATCACACCTTGGGCTATAAAGTCCAGTACAGGGCCCTGTGAGGCCATTCATTGCCCAAGTCCATCTAGAGTAAACCCATAGTTTACAATATGCTGTTAGATTTATAATAGGTTGGACAAAAAGACCGTCATTAAAGTATTATATAAAACAAGTGTAGCAAGAGGTCAAAGAAACACTGCAAAGGTGGTTAAATAATGTCTACTGTACATCGCATTTGGTGAGTCACTATTATTATTATTATTATTATTATTATTATTATTATTATTATTATTTGCTAGGCTACAACCCTAGTTGGAAAAGCCGGCTGCTATAAACCAAGGAGCCCTACAGGGAAAATAGCCCTTTGTGGAAAGGAAACAATGAAAAATAAAATCTTTTAAGAACAGTAACATTAAAATGTATATTTCATTTATAAACTATAAAAACTTTAACAAAACAAGAGGAAGAGAAATTAGATAGAATAGTGTGCCCGAATGAATCAGTGTGTTTGAAGAGGAAACTGTTCTAAAAAACTGAAGAGATGGAAAGCCCTGGGATACGATGGAATAACTGCCGAAATGATACTGGCCGAAAATGAAGTGACTCTCAGAATACTTACAAGATTTTTCGTAGAAAGTGGCATGAAGAGGCAAACCCTGATGAATGGGAGTTAGGAGTGTTGATGAAGATAGCAAAAAATTAGTTGCGACTGATTGCAATAATTACAGAGGTATAACACTTACGCCAGGTGTTATGAAAATATATAGTATGCTTAATCTAAAGAGACTGGGGAGAAAGATTGATGAAAAACTGAGAGATGAACAAGCAGGATTTAGAAAAGGTAGAAGACCAAATTTTTATTTTGAGACATGTACAGCAATGCGTAGTGTCGTGATTTTCACCAGTTTATTAAATCTGCCCGATGTACTGGGCGGATCGCAAGGCCTTAAGGGCAAGATTCCCAAAACCCTCCAGGATTTAATTAAAATACGGCGATAAAATTTACAATTTTATTACAAAAATAAACTCTGATAAAGACAAACAACATTCTTAAGCATTCACAAGACTTACTGAAAAAACAAGACTGACCCTAGGTAATATAGCATGTGCTCTTCAAGCACAAAGTCCACACCGGACTCATTAACAAACTGAAAATAGTGCCAATTCGAATTCATTACACAACGAATCACACACCAAATATCCCTATTCTTATTTAACTCAGGATTCAGATCCCCAATCACAAGGATCTCTACACTAAACTGCGATATAAAAACTAAACGTCTTGCACTCAAACTTCTACTACAACCAACCTGGTAGACAAGGTAGAGAGGAGAGATAACAATTAGAGGGGACTTACTTCGGTTGGGGACGTTGGATCAAAGAGGACGAGCTATCCTTGCAACCCCCGACGTCACCTTTTTGGCGCAATTTGCCCTGAACCTAAATTTCTACATTGGATTTTTTTATCATGTTACAACAGAATGACTTTATTTTTCCTAATCTTAAATTACCAGCAATTGATTTTATTAGTCTCAGCGCCTTCCTACCAGGTGGTTTCCTTTTTTGGCTCTAAACGTTCACGTCTGGAACTACATTCATTCGCCCGCGAGTTTCTCCTCTCCCTCCAATTTGACGTAGTCGTAGGCGGAGTCAAATGGCGGGAATTTCGATTGATCGGGTCGAAATTCCCGACATCCTCCACGCCCCAAAATAAGGAGCGATGAAACGTCGGTCAATTGGATGGAGCTAGACTCGGGGTGAGGGGAGTGGCTTACTCCGAGACTCTGTTAGGCTCGCTGCGTAGCGCTCCGCAACGACTCGAACAGAGTACGCACAATATACTACAGCAATGTTACCCCGGGGTAATAAACACAATCAATAATATACAGTCATATAACAGATCAAAATAGGCAATGGGCCTGGCAATTCTAAAGCACTCGTGTAATACACATAAGAAACAGCAGAAATAAGTGATATGTACACATTTTACAATTCAATTGGCAAGCAATTAGGCAATGGGCCTAAGACAATTCAAGAAATGGTAGAAATGCAATCATAATAAGTCAAGTGCAACGACAATTAGGCAATGGGCCTAAGACAATTCAAAAAATGGTAGAAATGCAATCATAATAATTCAAGTGCAACGACAATTAGGCAATGGGCCTAAGACAATTCAAAAAATGGCAGAAATACATAAATGACAATTCAAATTCAGTCTGTCTCAACTCACAATAATCGAGACTTCTATAGCGCTGCTACATGCAGGCTGTTACTTAATGGAGTACAAGAGGGAGGGGCTGGTTCTGTGCAACGCTCGGTCTGTACGCACGAGAGACCATCCCGTCCCCGTTCTCCACCCCTAAGCACTTCCAACCTCCGCAGATTCACGCACACCTTACAAACTCCACCCTCCCTACCTTCCAGATAGAACACGCCCCCTTTTCACTTACAGTTTACAGCTACTTTTTATATATCGTCACCTTTCAGTAGACAGTCCATTAGTTCTCGCTGTTTCGCGGCAGCCCTTCTCAATGGGCGTGCAGAACGTCCTTGTGCGTTCGTCTGCTCTGTTTCATTTTCATTTTCACTTCTTTCACTAACTGCATAGTTCTCACCTTCCTCGTCGTTGTCGTCCGTTCCTGTGGCTGGTTGTTGAGTTGTCGTAGCTGTTGCCATACCCTGGTCGTTCCCAGACGTCTCCGCTATCCCTGGCATTCCGGCTGTCGAACTGTAAGCACCCTCTTCTCCGTCATCGCCGTCGTCTCCTTCATGGTCATCCTCAGAGGGGGCTATTTCTAGGGGAACCAGGTGGCTGACAGCTCGCAACGATTCGACACCCTCAAACAACACTTTCGCCGAGCGTACGACTCCGTTGTCGTCAGGATACGTCTCCACGACACGTCCCAGTGGCCAAGTCGCTCTCTTCTTATTGTCCTGCTTCACTAGCACGATGTCTCCGGGGTGCAGCTTGGAGGGTTCCCCGGGCCGACTGTCGTGCCGGGCCCTCAAGGCACTCAAGTATTCCTTTCTCCAGCGTTCCCTAAAGGCTTTGAGCGAATCTGTCAATCTTACGTAACGATCACGTAGCTTCCGAGAGGTGAAGGTTGCGTTCAGATGGTCGTCCGGTAAGATGGGGGCCATGAGGTGGACTTGGTGTCCTCTTATCAAATGGGAGGGGGTGAGGACTTCATCCTCGTGCTCGTCACCGCTGTACATGAGCGGTCGATTATTCACCACTGCTTCTGCTTCTTTCACGAGGGTTAGCACGTGGGCGTCCGGCAGGTACTTCTTTCCGAGGGCTATCTGGAGGGTCCGTTTCGTTACTCCTATCAAACGCTCGAAGAACCCACCTTTCCAAGGTGCACGGGGCGTCTGAAACCGCCACTTTATGCCAGTTTTCCTCAGGAACTGCTGGACTTCATCCTCTTCATAAAGTCCCTGCAGGAGGTGGCTGGCAGCCTTGAAGGTTTGATGGTTATCGGACATGATGAGCTGTGGGGCACCGTGGGTGGCGCTAAACCGTCTAAGTGCCAACACGAATTCTTCTGCTTCCAAAGAGGGACAGAAGTCAAGGTACACGGCTCTGCTGGCCATGCAAGTTACGATAAGTATATACCCTGGCCGTGTTTCCGTGTGTATAGCTGCTGTGTGGTCCACTCCGACCGCCGTGAACGGTTTTGTGAGGGTGATCCTTTCCTTTGGCAGGGGGGGTGGTGGTGGCTGTCTCGTTAGAGGCTGGAAGGCCAGCTTGCATTCAGGGCATTGCCGCACGGTTCGCTTCGCAATGGAACGTAGACCCGCCACCCAACATTTCTGTCGAAAGATACCTATTAGAGTATTCACCCCACAATGCAAATGTAACTGATGTAAATAATTTAGATACATCCTAACCAAATGCCCTTTGGCTGGCAAGAGAATTAAATGATCAGTTTCTCCTACATGGGACACTCGTCCCCTGGTGCAGATGAGATTATCTACCAAAACTAAATTCAATTGTCTAGCAAAATTAGCAACTTCACGAGGGGGTCTGACTCCGCCCTCTAAGTAGGCATAAACAGTAGGCAAATAATGTTTTTGCTCTAATTTTACAACAATACTGAACGGATGCCGTTCTATCTTAGCAAACTTTAAAACTAGTCTGGCTACTCGTAACAAGAATTGGAACCCTACTTCCCTCTTCAGGACGTCCCAAATCTCGCCTGGGGGGGTAGGACACATCTCCTCCCTCAACTCCTGCACCGCCGCTACTACGTGAGTTTGATGTAGTAAATCTTCCTCCTCGCAAGGAACAGGCCTTCCCGTGGTCCTGAGAAATTCTGGACCGTTCCTCCACAGGGGGTTAGCTTGCAATTGTTGAGCCGTTGCGCCTCGGGATAGGATATCGGCAGGGTTCTGCTGACTAGGGACATGGTTCAGACTGAAACTACAAACCTGCTGAATAAAATTAATTTCCGCCACTCTGTTAGAAACAAATACATTTTTATTAGACCTAGCATCGGGCGATGCTACCCACGCCAACGTTACCTTACTGTCGGTCCACATTACTATTTCCCGTGGCTCGATCAGATCCTTGAGCGTTCTTGCTAGTCTGCTGCCTAACAATAAGGCCAGCAACTCTAGCTTAGGGATCGTCAGCTTGCTCATCCCTTTCGGAGTGATCCGGGTTTTACTCGTTACCAGACTTACCCGATTGCATTCGTCCCTAGTATATGCTACTGCTCCATATGCCTTACTGCTGGCATCGGTGAACACGTGAAGTTGTAAGCCTTTTTTTCCTATTGATCTTTGAAAGGTGATGTCGCTCACCGCTTTCAAATCATTCAACAATTCACTTGCCTCTTTAGCCCTCTCTTTTCCTAAAACATCATCCCAACCTACATTATCCTCCCATAGTTGTTGAAGGAAAAGCTTTCCCCTTACAAATAATGGGCTTATCAAACCTATCGGATCATATATGGAGACTAATAGGGAAAGTACCCTACGCTTCGTGGGCACCCATCCCTCCCCCAACTCACAGATCCTTTTGCTTTCTTTCACACACAATCTGTCCACGTCCCGGGCCCATCGCAGCCCGAGCACGTTCACACTCACAGGCTCATTCCACTGTCTCTCGCTATCGAAGGCCAAGTGATTGCTGGCCCACCCTTCTAAGGGCATACCCGCCCTTTTTAAGATGTTATGAACAGACTCATGCTCTTGCCTCATATGTTCTATATCTTCAAACGTGGCCAGATAATTATCAACATAAAAAGATTTTACTAAATCTGGGCGCCCTTCCTCTTTAAAATGACAATTTAATATTTGCTGTAGCAAAAATGGACTAGCTGTGATGCCGAACACCACGACTCTAAAGGCGAAGGTAAGCGCTCGACCAGCTGCCTTGCGCCACAGAAATCGTGTGTATTTGGCATCACGAGGATCTAACAAAACACGATGGAATGCTTTACTTATGTCGGCTAACATGGCATATCGATTCAACCTAAACCTTATAATTAAACTGTGTGCTACTTCTACCAAATTGGGCCCAGGTAAAAGACATTCATTCAAGGACTTGCAACCTTGTGACTTGGCAGAGGCATTGAACACGATTCTAAGGGGGGTGGTACGGCTGTCTTTCTTAACCCCAAAGTGTGGCATGTAATAACCTTCCACTACGGGATTTTTCACTTCTGATATAAAACCTGCTTCGAGATACTTATCTATCACTCCCTGATATTGTTCAAGATATTCCCTATCCTTTCTGAATTTTGTTTGCAACGACTCCAACTGCGCCATAGCGTTACGATAATTTGTTTCTGGCCTAGCATCCGATCCGAATGGTAGGCTAACCTGATATCCCTCAGGTTTTCTTACAACGCTTTGCGATACCTTTCGCACGGCCTCGGCCTCGCGAACAGTGTATTGCTCTGATGGGGCGATACCAACACGGTCTAATCGCCACCACTCATCTACATCATACAGATATGGCTCGTCCGTGATTCTGCACACTCTCAACGTTCTTACTTGTTCGACCTTTTCCCCTTGGAACAGCCACTGTGGCACCTTCCCGTACGGGGACATACCATTATGCGTTAAGAAAAGATTTATCCCATCTACTTTTTCTACACCTATGACAAAATAGCTAAAATAATCAGCCCCAACTAATATGTGAACGTTCTTCATGGTATCTGATTGGTTTGCTGGATCGGCTAACGTGACTCCCTTGGTCAACAGATGCTGTCTGACTTTAACATAACCCACGTTATGTATCGGGACGTCCACGTGTTCGTGTGCCACCAATTTCATACGCACGATTCTTTTCCCCATTTCAACCCTGCAACTTACTACATCGTATTGGCCGCTTATTTCCTCGGAACCAAACGGAGCTATATTCAAGGATACTCTTCCTACCACCGGTAGGCCTAATTGACGGGCAATTTTTGCAGAGATGAAGCTCCTCTGGCTTCCTGAGTCGAGAAATAGGCGGACTCGCTTACTACCTTGCCTTTGTTGAATACCTGCCATGGCTGTTGGCAAGATAGTGCATGGGAGGTCCACATCAGACCTCTGCGCTTGTGCATGGTTTAGATTCTACTTTAACTTTGGATGGACAGGGGGCAGATTGGTTCTGTGCAGGCGTCGCATTTACTACGGGGCGGGACGTTGTTGATTGACTATTACTATGACTAGGGATTGATTGCGGTCTACCCGCGTCGCAAATCGCAGTG